>NW_024117799.1:0-17116 GCF_003073215.2 Triticum urartu | reverse complement strand
CGCGTGGTGGGCCTGGGGGGGTTCCTGGGGGCGGTGGATGTGGTTCCCCCCGTGTCGCCAGAAGAGGGCGACGCGGGGGTATGTTCAGTAATCCCTTAACAACTTGGATGATAAAAAGTTATTTCGTAATTACTACATTTTGCAAACTGTTTTACTAGATTATGTATATAATGTTGTTAGGGGTGTAGAATAATTATTCTGTACTCACGCATACAATAATGCTACCTATGGACCTCCAGTGAAGTGCTCTCGAAAACTAGCTTATTCTAAACCCCTAGTTACATAAAGTATAGTAACATAATATATAAAGGACTGTGCTAACGATCAGTCGACTGGTCGTTAGCGACAGATCCACACGACTAGTTCCTACGTGATTGTTATCATCCCATGCTCGGTTCCATTGATTTTTTTCCTTCTCTTAAAAATCGTTGATGGAAATAATAAATCGATAGTGTTCTTTTTTTTTTGGTTTTTCGTTGCATAATATGAGAAGAAAATGAAAGTGCTTGAAAGAGGATTCGAACCCAGGTCAATGCAATAGCTATTGAGCCGAATAGCCAACCTAGCCACCTTTAGTTGTTGTCTTTTTTAGATAAACAACGTTATTTGAACCTTTGTTATTTTTGCCATATCAGAAAAATAATAAACTTTGGCTTGGTAACTTTGGCATGACCAGCGTGATAACTATGGTATGAGCAACATGATAACTATATCATGATAGGGCTCGTAACTAAAGTACGAGAAGGTTACAACATGATAACTTTAGCATGGGGATGTATGACAATTTAACACAGAAATTACCGGTGAATGTTTCAAAAACTTTTCCCTTGGATGAAAGATACCATGATGTTTAAACGTAAGATAGCAGGTCTGTCATGCATGAAATTTTCATAAACTTACATGGAAGTTATCGGAGGAGTTCTGTTTCAACGTTTTTTCCTCGAAGTCAAAAGTTAACATGGTGGTTGAACGTAAGTTATAATGTCTTCGATAACATGGTGGTTGAACGTAAGTTATGAGGTCCGCGTGCATAAATATCATGTCAAAGTACCATGGTCCTAGAAAGTTACCATGGGGTGTACATAAGTTATCATGTCTTCGATATGTAAAATATCATGTCATTTGCACAGAAGTTACCGTGATATGTTTCAACAACTCCCCACCCCCACCTCGGTCGCCAAAGTTTCTTGGACCGGGGTACATACGTTATCAAGTCTGTGGTGTGCGGGTTACCATGCTATTCACACAAAAGTTACCGAGAAGATATTTCATCAACTCACCCCCCCCCCCCCCCCCCACCCATGTCGACAAAGTTATCAGGGCCGGGGTACATAAGTTATCAGTTCTACGATGTGTGAGTTACCATGTTATTGACACAAAACCTACGAAGGGGATATTTCATCAACTCTCACCCCCACCCCCGTCGCCAAAGTTACCAGGACTGGGATACATAAGTTATCAGGTCTATGATGTGTGAGTTACCATGCTATTGACATAAAAAGCAATGGAGGGGATATTTCATCAACTCCCCCCCCCCACCCTGCACCCTCGTTGCCAAAGTTACCAGGACGGGGTGCATAAGTTAAGGCGATATGTGAGATACCATGCTATTCGCACAAGACTTCATCAACTCCCCCCACCCCCTTTCGTCGCGAAGGTTACCAGGACTGAGGTAATGGGGTTTGGGGAGTTGATGAACTCTTGTGCTAATAGCATGGTATCTCACATATCACATTAACTTATGCACCCCGTCCTGGTAACTTTGGCAACGAGGGTGCGGGGTGGGGGGAGTTGATGAAATATCCCCTCCATTGCTTTTTGTGTCAATAGCATGGTAACTCACACATCATAGACCTGATAACTTACGTATCCCAGTCCTGGTAACCTTCGCGGCGAAAGGGGGTGGGGGAAGTTGATGAACTCTTGTGCGAATAGCATGATATCTCACATATCGCCTTAACTTATGCACCCTGTCCTGGTAACTTTGGCAACGGGGGGGGGGGTTGGGGGGGGGGGAGTTGATGAAATATCCCCTCCATAGCTTTTTGTGTCAATAGCATGATAACTCACACATCATAGACCTGATAACTTACGTATCCCAGTCCTGGTAACTTTAGCTAGCAGATTTGTGGTGCGTATAATTATCGGGCTCATTAAAGAGAATTTGCCGAGGGATGACACATAAGAAAAAGACTGATGTCCGAATTCTACATGAGCAAAACATTTATTTCTCTAGAAAAAAACCATCGCTACAAAAAAGAGACATGCGGAGTACAAAACATGTTGCATTAGTCCTTTAAAACACGTTTCATCGTGTTTTAACAAGTTTTTTTAGGGTCAAAGTTACCACATGTGAGGACTTAGGTTTGATTCTCACTCACCACAGCAATTTCTGTTCATTTAAAAATGTGTGGAAAATTATAGAACGTATGAGATGCAGGCCTTAATTTTTCTCAGAAAAATCATTCGAGGGCAACGACTCGATCCATATTGAATGGGAGCAGAATCTGCTTTTAGAAATGTACAAAATTGACTTAACTACTAATCAACCACAAGAACTACTCAGAGCAGATGGTTACTACTACATTTCCACTCGTGAGATAGTTTCCTTTTTTTCCTCTACAAGGAGATAAACATACAATCAGGTGTGAGATACTTTCCTTTTTCTGGAGGGACAAGAATGGAATTAAGAGGAATTAGAACAAATACGTTTTACATTGTGGAATTTTATGAAAAACAAATACACCTAATATAAAGGAATGGAGGGAGTATACCGTTGAAAAAAGGAAGACGGATAATGGTCACAGTCACACTGTGGACAAATCAATGCTGGTCACTCTAAAAACTATTCACTCGATTTGAAAAATCTTGTATAGGTCCTTATCACTGCAGTTCGTTGAAAAATCTTGTACCCAATTCAGCAGTCTTCCACGCATGTTTTCTTGTCTGGTGTCAAAGTTATTGTCAGTTTCTTTTGACAATTTAGTAGTCTTCCACGCAAGGCCACCATTTTCTATGCATGTTAGCCAGATTGTCCAAGGATGAATGGACGTACCACGTACGTACAAGGAATAATGGTGTGAATTTTCTCGCTTCAGCGCAGGCTTGTGGAAGTTAGGCGATATTTCAAACCAGCTTGACCGGCTAGTCCTCGTATTTTCCAAACTTCTGTGAGTGACGTGGCGACGCGGATGGCAGCACTTAGACGTCACATATACAAGGAATATTCAGCAAGTTCAAACTCCTATATCTGGGTTCCGCACAGAAAAATGTCTTAACTGAAGAAGAGTCGCAGCAGCGGGAGTCCATGGACTTGAAACTTCTATATATACTTCGTCTTTTCAGAAGGTTGGCACAGAATCACTGTTAGTTTTTCAGCTAACCTCTCTGTTTGCTGTACTAAAAAAAACCCTGGTGATCGCCCATTTCCCATGGCAAATCCTGCACGAGTTAGTGTCTCTTCCACCCTCCTGCAATCTGCGCCTCACCAGGCCGTCCGCCTCCCGGCCGCTCCACCGTCCGTGTCAAAGTGTGAGTTGCAGGTGCAGCATCATGGAAGAGGAAAGCCTCCGCGCGTCAGCTTCGCCTGCTTAGCCTCCAGGCTTCATTCCACGGAACCAGGTGCATTGCTTCTCCATTTCTTCTCCTTCTGCTAGGGAATAAGAGTCCGTAGCTTTGCTAGGATAGAGCTTTCTTTGGCCAGAGCATTTTCGCACAACATGAGGTATTTTGTTGCTTTTTTTCCGTGGAAGAGATACACAATATAATTGTTCTCTGTTTACCAATGCCTGAAATCTTGGTTTTCTGAAACTTACTTTTATATATAAGGTTGCTACTTCATATTTGTATTTCTGAATTTAGAGCCATATAATATAATTGATTTGTGTTATATATTCCATCCGACAGCATATGTTGCCGAGGCGATGTTGGCAGGACAAACTATAGGACCATGCAGTGCTGTGGTATGAACATTGCTATCCTAACTCTTGTTTTCGATAAATGTTTCAAGTTCGTGCCATGGTGAGATTCGTGTTGCTTTGATCAATGTAAACTAGGAACTGGATGCTAGAATACGAAAGCATCTCAAAAAACCTGAATTCTCGCCATCTGCGTATGACACGGCATGGGTGGCTATGGTGCCATTGCCGGACTCGGATCCGCAGGCTCCATGCTTCCCTCGGTGTGTTGAATGGATACTGCAAAATCAACACTCTAGTGGGTCTTGGGGTATCAACGAATTTGGGTTATTAGCAAACAAGGATATTATGTTATCCACATTGGCCTGTATCATTGCACTTAAGAAATGGAACATTGGCTCCTGCCACATAAGGAGAGGTATGTGTAATTGTTTTAATACTTGTATTTTTAACTTTCTTCTTTGAAAGATCTTCACGCGTATAAAATGATACTCGAAGGACTAGAATTTATTGGAAGGAATGTCTCCACTGTCAAGAATGAGCAAATTGTTTCTCCGGTAGGCTTCAATCTTATTTTCCCTGGTATGCTTAACCATGCTATCACGATGGGTTTGGAATTTCCAGTCAGAGAAACTGATATCAGTGGGATACTTCACCTCCGTGAGATGGAGCTGACAAGGTATGAAATGAAAACGAGAAGGGTGCCATGACTATTGCTGTAATTTTGTAGGAATCAAGTTTGACATAGGAAAAAGGGGGACGAGTATCGATTATATGTTCTTTTGATGTAACATAATAACAAATTTACACTTGATTTTATTTAGACTGGCTGAGGAGAAATCTTGTGGGAAAGAAGCATATTTGGCCTATGTTGCTGAAGAAAGGTTAGTAAACTTGTTGGACTACAATCAAGTTATGAAGTTCCAGCGAAAGAATGGGTCCTTGTTCAACTCTCCTGCCGCAACTGCTGCTGCATTAGTGCACTACTATGATAATAAAGCTCTCCAGTACCTCGACTCCATTGTCAGAATATTTGGTGGTGCAGGTGTGTATTTCTCTAATTTCCTTTGTGGAGGATCTCCCAGGGTGCAGATTTTGTTGCTGTATACTTAATGCCATTATACGTTTACAGTACCAACAGTATACCCACAGAATATATATTATCAGCTCTCAATGGTGGATATGCTCGAAAAGATTGGAATATCTCGCCATTTTTCCAGTGACATAAACACCATCCTGGACAAGGCATACATGTAATTAATAATCCGGAGTAAATACCTGATACCTGTTCCTAGTAGCTAGTATGTCAACTTGACTGTATTCACTTTGCAGTTCCTGGTTACAGAGAGAGGAGGAAATAATTCAAGATGTAGAAACATGTGCAATGGCGTTCCGCCTTTTACGGATGAATGGATATGATGTTTCGTCAGGTAGATACTTTGATCAAAATTCCATTTCTCCTAACAAACTTTCTCTTTTGCCCTTGATTTTTACTCACTACAGTCAAAAATTAATCTTGCACAGATGAGTTGTCCCATGTTGCTGAGGCCTCCACTTTCCATAACTCACTTGAAGGCTATTTAAGTCAAACAAATTCTTTATTAGAGTTATACAAGGCTTCGAAAGTATGTTTGTCAGAAAATGAATTGATCCTGGAGAACATAAGTAACTGGTCAGGCCGCTTATTGACAGAAAAGTTGTGTTGTAATGGGACAAACAGAATACCAATTTTTGGAGAGGTAAGTGTATGAATTTAAAATCCCCATTTCATTTGGCAGTTCAATTTACATTTAATATTATTATTTTGTAATTTCAGGTAGAATATACTCTTAAATTTCCATTTTATGCAACAGTGGAAGCTCTAGACCGTAAGAGGAACATTGAACATTTTGACTCTAGGGTTTCTGAGCCGCTAAAGACAAAAAACTTGTAAGGCTCTCTTTTCTGAAAAAGAAATGTCTGTGATATCATGTCAATATATGTTAATTACAGAAAAACAAAAATACTTTTATGGATCAGGCTGTGTCATGTTAATCAAGATCTTCTAGATTTTGCTGTTCAAGATTTCAGTTTTTCTCAATCTATATACCAGGATGAACTCAGCCACCTCGAGAGGTAATTTGACTATCATTTTTCCAATTGATTAAATTATGTTTATATAGATTATTTGAATTAATTTTTGTGCTGACAGGTGGGAGAAAGAAAACAGGCTGCACGAGCTAAGATTTCTACGCAAAGGGAGTCTTATAAATTGTTATCTCTCTGCTGCTGCAACCATATCCGCTCATGAATTCTCTGATGCTCGTATTGCATGTGCGGAAACTATTGCGCTCGTACTTGTTACTGATGACTTCTTTGATGTTGGAGCATCCAAAGAAGAACAAGAAAACCTCATAGCATTAGTAGAGAAGTACAATTCTTTAACTTGATTTTTTTGTCTACACTTTCTGAAGTAGTGCTTTGCTAATGAGTCATCTTCGCTGTTTTTTGCCAATGGTTGTCTTAGGTGGGATCAGCATCACCAAGTTGAGTTCTACTCTGAGCAAGTAGAAGTAGTATTTTCTGCTCTTTATACTACAGTTAAGCAGATCGGAGAGATGGCTTCTGCTGTACAAAACCTCGATGTTACAAAGCACCTGGATGAAACAGTGAGCTTCTTGTGTGATCTTCTTATTCTGAGATATACTAAATTGAGTTCCAAGTTGATAAGAATGGCATGGCTGCTGTGGCTAGCTACGTACAAAATAAATAAATAAAATTGTATATTAAAAAGTCCATACTCATCTGCAGTGGCTACATTACTTGAGGTCTGCAGCGACCGAGGCGGGATGGCGATGGAGTGAATATGTACCAACAGTTGAGCAATACATGACAGAAGCGGTAACCTCATTCGGGATGGGTCCCATTATCCTCACATCACTCTATTTGGTCCAACAAAAACTCGAGAATCATATTATCAAAGACCCGGAGTACAATGAGTTGCTTAAATTAATGGGCACATGTGGCCGTCTCCTGAATGATACTCAAGGCTTTGAGGTACTTCTCATTCCATCTCTAACAAAATATTCATAGCAATGGGTTACTTTATCACTGCCGTGCAGATTAATCTTGGCACTGGGTAGATCCTAATAAATGATCTACTTCTTGTTGCAGAGGGAGTCCAGTGATGGAAAACTGAACGTCATCTCACTGCGTGTTCTTCACAGTGAGGGTTCCATGTCCATCGAAGCTGCTCAAGAGGTGATACAAGAGTCAATAGCCTCGTGTCGGAGAGACCTGCTAAGGCTGGTTGTTAGAGAAGAACGTGTTGTTCCTAGGCCATGCAAGGATGTGTTCTGGAGGTTTTGTAAGACAGCTCACTTGTTCTACTGTCACACCGACGGATTTTCCTCGCCCAAAGAAATGCTCTGCACGATGAATGCAATATTCAGAGAGCCACTTAAACTTCAAATAACCAGTCCTTTGGCTGTTCAATCAGAAAAATAATCAAGGATTCCTTATGCTATTATCCTGATCATATATGGATGACAAGGAAATATACCAAGCGGGGAGAGTAAATGCAACAGTAATCATATGAACCTTACAAATGGGTCACTCACCGGTATCTGATTGATATGCATGCCGCCAGTTAAAGGGCAGCAACTCAATAAAGGATCTCCGTCATGTGGTCTGAACCTTCTTGGTCAATGGCATAGTTAGCTCCAGGTGTTGTTTCTAGCGACACTTTTGTCAAAAACTTTATTCTGCATTGTAAGCTGGTATGCCCAGCAAATTTATTTTAGCAATCAAGCGAACCTACAAATTTCTCAGTCTTCAAATCGAGCATTTTTATCTAAAAAGTGACTTGCACGTTTCTCCACTGAAACAGCTACAAATTTCTCAGTCTCAACTCTGCATTATAGTATCTAGTTTTTAAATTTGCGAATAGTATTATAGTATGTTTTGTCCGTCTTTTCTGAACAGAATAAAAAAAATCAACTGAATACCAAAAAACCGTTCACTACACTATCTGGTCGAGGCGCTACAATACTCCACCGAGTCACTGCAGTGCTGATTGAATAGCTACGGAGCATGGTCGAGTCCCTCAACGACATCATATTTAGCGCTTCAGGGGCCGGTTATAGGTCATTTGGCAAACCGGTGCACACCCCTCCCCCCGCGCTGGGCCAACCCAATTTCACTTTTTTTTGGTTTAATACACAAAAAATGTTGTACCGGAGAGATTCAAACTCACGACCTCCACCTTAATTGTAACTCCCAATAACCGACTAGACAAACCACACATTGTGATAATGTATTTCCTTTTGTTCCTTTTATGCTTTTTCCAGCTGGGATTTTCTCTTTTTGTTCTGATTTTTTCTGGACCGATTTTTTGTTTTGATTTTTTCTGTCCTTTTCTATTTATTTTCTTTCATCTTTTTTCCTTTTTCTTTTTATTTTTTCTTTTTGTTTCATTTTGGTTTTTTCTAGACCAGTCTTACTTGTTTTTTCTTTCTTATTCTATTTTTTCTCTTTTGGCAATGCATGAACTTTTTTCAAAATCAATGAATTTTGTATTAATTTGAGAGTTTTTTTTTCAAAATACATGATTCTTTTTCCTGATTCGATTAACTTTTTCGAAATTTCTGAACTTTAGCCAAAATCGATGTTATTTTTTCCAATTTTTGTGATTTTTTCGAAATTGTTAAATGTTGCTTCAAATTCAATCAACGTTTTCCAAAACTTATGGACTTCTTCTAAAATTTTTGAACTTTTTTGAAGTTTTTGAATTTTTTTCAAAATCCATGAACATTTCTGAACTCATGTTTTTTTTATTTTCGTGTTTTATTTGTATATTTTTTTAAAGTTGTATTTTTCAAAAGTGAACTGTTCAACCATTGTAAGAGCAAGCAAATACGTACTTTAGGAGACTGAGCAAGCGCGTGACTGCGTGTTTGCGGGAGCTACCAGCCCCCTGGAGCGGTTGCGTGAGCGGCAGCTTCCTGAGCTGGAGCCATAAGTGCCAATAAGGAGCACCCATGTTCTGACTCACCTACATGCGTTCAGGCACTGGCCGGCCTGCTAACATGTTTTTTTTTATCTCATGCGGTTGATTAGGGGAGCTCCTATATGATGCAACTTGCGTCAAAGTCACGCTACTGGGTGGGCCCACTCACACGAAAGCAAATTGTGTTTTGTACCACGACATAAAAATCATGACATGCTATTCCTGATGTCAGGATGCTAACCACCAGAACAAACATCTGCTGGTGACTCATGGCGGAGCGAACTGTTTAACAACACGTGTTGGGTTTCAAAAATCATTTGAATTTTTTTAATTTTTATTTAAAAAATCGAAAAAAGTAAAATGACAACCAATATTTGAGATTTTATACATTTTTATTAAATCTAGACAATTTTTTGTAACTAAATTAATTTTCGAAAAATACAAACAATTGTTTGAACATAAAACTATTTCCTGAAATTTTAAACATTTTTTGTAAAAAACTGACCTTTTTAAAAGTTTTTGAACAATCAATAAAAAATAAAATTTATTAGTGAGCAAAATTTATGGATCGATGATTTTTTTGGAATACCATTTGTTTTCCGCAACAACAGGAATAGTTTTTGAGTCTGTGAGGGAAATTAGAAAACACGAAATTTTCTTAGTACTCTAAACAATTTTTGAAAAACATGAGTAGTTTTGAAATTACGTATACATTTTTTGAATTTATGAAACAAAGTTTCAAAATATATTTTTGTATGAAATTCTAAACATTTCTTAAAAGGACAAACATTTTTCAAAAGCATGAACACTTTTGGAAAAGGTAAAGGAAAAAAAAGGTAAAAAGAAATAAAAAGAAAAAAGGGAAAAAGGAAATGAAAGAAGGAAACAGAAACAGAAAAACAGAAAAAAGGAAAAGGAAAAGATAAAACCAAAAATCCAAAAGAAACCAGAAAACCAAAAAAAAAATGTAAAAATCTGTTAACAAAACATTCTAGAAGTTTCCAAAACCGGTAATATCACAGGGTAAAATGGGCCGGCTCATTTCTCGCGTTGGGGAATGGCCTGTGCATGCACCTGAGAAGACACAATGAGCGTCATATACGGTTTTCCGTTGATTAGTGTGCATCTGACTTTCCTCCATTTTTTGTATCATATATTATGTGGGATTTGGCGGCCGGGGTCTAATAACACTTTTTATTATAGGTATATCATTTACGGTTTTTATTATAGCTGGAATATGTAACTGACATGTGTTCATAGCAGAATCAGCGGCCTTGCTTGAGGGGCTGAAGCTAGCAAGAAATACATGATGCTCTTATCTGGTGGTGAGATCGGACAATGGCACGGTGGTGAATGCTATAAACTGCAACGAAGGGTATTCTATAGGGGCAGCCCCGGTTCTTGGTGATTGCCATAGTATCTTGTCCTATATCTATAATACCTAAATAGTTCATTCTCACTAACTTATTTCTCTTGACATGCAGCCTATCCACCTCAGCACGCTTGCCACATCATCATTATTTTACTGACTTACATATGGGGCCAACTACAACAGCACCACTGCCACATAAACTTCAGTTACTTGCTGAGGACCCACCAAGTTTGGCTCACGAGCGTCCTCTCTCCCTTGGACCATGAACCAGCGCTCTAGAAAAGTCAAAGCTGCTACGTCTCTTATCGTCAAGCCAACACTAAACCTTCCGCGCCGGGCGCCGCCACGATCGATTGCTTTCCCGACCGACCGCCGCGCCTTACCCTTCCGTCTCCACGATGCACTAACTTATCAGTTCATCTTACCTGCAGCGGCTCTTTAGCTGCCACACTGTCCCTTCCGTGCCTCCACACAAGAAACGGCCGGAGGCACCGCAACATTCATTGATTAGTCCGCCCTCCGTTATTACCCTACAAATGCGAAAGCGTTGCCGCGTTCGTGTTGGAATACCAACCGAGCGAATGATCAAGTCGCTTTTCCCCTTATCACTTTAATAATATATGCGCCATCAATTTCTTTTCATATGAACAACTGATTTTGTTGGCAGAAGTTTTGATATGCATTTCCATTAGAGATTTAATTTTTTTGTGCGGAATAATTTGATTATTGACCACCAAATTTACAGGTCGCGCATGTCTCTATCTGTCCTAGCAAATGATCCATCAAATGTGTCATAAACTCAAGGTACGTTCCAGCCCTAATAGTTAGATCTGGAGAGGGTAACATTTCAGTGTGGTACCTGGTGGGCTTTATTTTCTTTGAACATGATATGCTTAATCATATGCGACAGAGACATCTACTGGAAAGTAGTCTATTGTTTAAGAGTCTTTTTCTTATGAAGCTGTACCTTTTTGCATGGCATATCGGGACATTCTGTTTTGTGACTTGGGAGTTATACCTCTGCCTATGATTTCTCAATCAAAATATGTTTATAATCTTTAATTTAAACCAGCATATTTGTACCAATTACTTTTTTAATGAATTGATGTTGTGTATGTATATATTCATATTTCTGTGCAGCTGACAAATTTGTTCTGATGCTTACCATTCTCTTTGCTACTCTGTGTTCGAGTTTCAACTCAGGCACCATATCACTAAATTTATCCCATGTCAATAGTAGTAATCACTTTTGTCACCCAAATCAAAGGTTTCTGCTCTTCCCCTTGGGTCAGGTTCGCCTTTCTCTGGGTATGAGAGCCATCAAACATCATTATGAATTCACTTTTTCTTGCCATCATCCCGTCAAGCATAGCTATGATAAAATGATCTTCAATGTATATATCTATCCTGGTGACAATAAATGTCATTATTTATCACCACAAAGTTGCATCTGCTGATTTTTATTTGCTATATTTAATCCATGCATATTTACTATACAGAGGTGCAAACCAGAGAGATGTGTATCACAACATCAGAATTGCAATCTGTATTTAACATTTTATCTTCCCCTCTTAGGTTTTTGTTTTCTGTCAGGTATATGAAGTATGGAAAAGGCTCATCCACACGCACTTGGCATGACACAAATATTACACATTAGATTCTAGATCGTTCTTTTATATAAACATATATATTACATCATATCATAGAGAATTTCTTATCCGTCAGTATATGTAATAAGCTTATACCTTATTAGTTAGCTGCAACAATATTGTCTATTGTCACAACTGTACTCCATCACCGTGTCTATCATCCTATTTATTTCCAATATAGTCTCACATCTATGAATTAGCTTTATAGCTTTAATATACTTACAAGTCTCGCAGCAACGCGTGGGTATCATCTAGTATACTTAATAAGTTCATCCCCACTATTTGATTTATTTTAACATGCAAGTTGTCCACATCACATGATGCCACGTCAGCGCTTAGTTTTCAAACATCAACCAATCTATCAACTTTACGCATGCATAACGCCGCATCATCGTTTTGTTTTCAGCCGTGAAAACCAATCGACTCCTCTGTCACATGCTGCATCATTATATCTCTTCTGCCCCTTCGTTTGAGTGGATCTCGGTGTTACACACCCCTCCTGTTGACTCCCGTTGACTCCTCCAATCGAAGTGCAGAAGGGGAAGCGGAAGCGCCCCATCTCCCATCCCCCTTCTCTATATCGCCCCAAAGGACACAAACCCCACGCGGCGACGGACGCAGCCCAGCCTCCTCTAGGGTTTGGGCCATCGTCGTGGGTAGGACCATCGAGGATGGCGAGCGGTGTTGTGGCTCAGGATACCCTCCACCCCAGACATCTTTTTGCGTCGTTCAGGATCTGTTTCCTCTATAACCTGGGCGGCGCCAAGGCTGGTGCACGCGCTGTGTCGGCACGTGCACACCATGGCCTGACGCAGCGGCTGCGGGTCGTGGCTACCGAGCCCGTTCTCTCTATCCTGTTCGCGACGACGTGCCCCCACCTCAGTGCCGAGGACCTCTGGTGCATGAAGAAACTCACCAACGACTACGACCACGGCCTGCTCAGCAACTGGACCAAGGCGTCGCCCGGGCGCTGCATCTTCGTCCACCCAGAGAGATTTATCTTCTTTTCTTCTTCTTAGAATTATATCCTCTTGGTTTTTTCCTGATCCGTCTGATCTGTCCTGCTCCTTCCAGAGCATTGTGCCAATGTTCCCTCCTGAATCTTCAGGGTTCCAGGGATGTGGTGCATCACACATTTGGCATACACAATATTCTATGTTCTTCTGAAGGAAATATGCCCTACAGGCAACAATAAAGTTGTTATTTGTGTTTCCTTATATCATGATAAATGTTTATTATTCATGTTAGAATTGTATTAATCGGAAACTTAGTACATGTGTGAATACATAGACAAACAGAGTGTCACTAGTTTGCCTCTACTTGACTAGCTCGTTGAATCAATGATGGTTATGTTTCCTAACCATAGACATGAGTTGTCATTTGATTAACGGGATCACATCATTAGAGAATGATGTGATTGACTTGACCCATCCGTTAGCTTAGCACGATGATCGTTTACTTTGTTGTTATTGTTTTCTCCATAACTTATACATGTTTCTATGACTATGAGATCATGCAACTCCCGAATACCGGAAGAACACTTTGTGTGCTATCAAACGTCACAACGTACCTGGGTGATTATAAAGGTGCTCTACAGGTGTTTCCGATGGTGTTTGTTGAGTTGGCATAGATCGAGATTCGGATTTGTCACTCCGATTGTCGGAGAGGTATCTCTGGGCCCTCTCGGTAATGTACATCACTACAACCCTTGCAAGCAATGTAGCTAATGAGTTGGTTACGGGATGTAGCATTACGGAACGAGTAAAGAGACCTGCTGGTAACGAGATTGAACTAGGTATTGAGATACCGACGATCAAATCTCGGGCAAGTAACGTACCGATGACAAAGGGAACAACGTATATCGTTATGCGGTTTGACCGATAAAGATCTCCGTAGAATATGTAGGAACCAATATGAGCATCCAGGTTCCGCTATTGGTTATTGACCGGAGACATGTCTCGGTCATGTCTACATAGTTCTCGAACCTGTAAGGTCCGCACGCTTAACGTTCGGTGACGATTGGTATTATGAGTTTATGTGTTTTGATGTACCGAAGATAGTTCGAAGTCCCGAATGTGATCACGGACATGACGAGGAGTCTCGAAATGGTTGAGACATAAAGATTGATATATTGGACGACTATATTCGGACACCGGATGAGTTCCGGGGGTTGCCAGATATTTATCGGAGTGCCGGGGGGTTATCGGAACCCCCGGGGGAACTAATGGGCCAACATGGGCCTTGTGGGAGAGAGAGGAGAGGGCCTAGGGCTGGCCGCGCCCCCTCCCCCCCTTGGGAGTCCGAATTGGACAAGGAGGGGGGCGCCCCCTCTTTCCTCCCTCTCTCCCTCTCCTTCCTTCCCCCTTCCTCCTTCCTAGTTGGACTAGGAAAGGGGAGTCCTACTCCCACTAGGAGGAGGACTCCCCCCTCTCCTTGGCGTGCCCCAAGACAGGCCGGCCTCCCCCTCTCCTCCCCCTCCCCCTTCCACCTATATACGGGGGCAGGGGGCACCCTAGAACACAAGTTGATCATTGATCTCTTAGCCGTGTGCGGTGTCCCCTTCCACCATAATCCACCTCGGTCATATCGTCGTAGTGCTTAGGCGAAGCCCTGTGCCGGTAGCTTCATCATCACCGTCATCACGTCGTCGTGTTGACGAAGCTCTCCCTCGAAGCTCTACTGGATCGTGAGTTCGTGGGACGTCGCCGAGCTGAACGTGTGCAGATCGCGGAGGTACTGTACGTTCGGTACTAAGATCGGTCGATCGTGAAGACGTATGACTACATCAACCGCGTTGTCATAACGCTTCCGCTTTCGGTCTACGAGGGTACATGGACAACACTCTCCCCTCTCATTGCTATGCATCACCATGATCTTGCGTGTGCGTAGGATTTTTTTTGAAATTACTATGTTCCCCAACATGTTTTTTATGTTTACATATGTGGTTGCAACTCCCTCTCTAACTGTCTGGTAGAGAGAACATGGAGCTGGTTTACTGCAACTTTTGTTTTTGAGCGTATGCTGAACTGAAACTTCGTCTAACACATCAGACCAGAGTGGAAACATGGTTGCCTTTTAGATGCCTTTGGGCGGCTTTTGCTCCATGGGAGGATCTTACTAGATTTGCTTCTTTGTTGGATGTGATTGGACGATCTAAACACTCTGCATCGTGTCATCTTCTTTGTCGATGTCAGATCCTACTTTTTTTGGTTTGATCATGAATGCTGTATCTTTGGACTTCTTCTGGATGCCTCTGCGTGTAACACGTTGGCTACTTGACTTCACCGGCCCCAATCGAGGCCGACCATGGGATTTATAGATCAGCCGAGCCTGACAGATTTGAATGTGGGTTGAAACTTGATGAGGATTCTGCTTTGTTTTCACCATAAAATAGGACTATAAATGCAAAGTATGTTTTCTTACCAAATATATAGATTATTGCTTACAGAATATGAAAGAAAAATACCTTTCAAAAGCATGTCTCATGTGAGTTGTATCAAAATGTATGGATAACATATGTGTATACTAACTTTTCTTCTAATGCATGTACTTTTTCTCCATGAAGTACTTTTTTAAAGGAAATTTTCAGGTCATGTTCCCTTCAACATTACTGGGAATAGGTGAAATTGGATAATGATGAAGACCATAAGTGTTATGGAATATTTAAACTATGAAGCAGTCATAGTTTACACTTTTTTGTTTGAACCTAACACTTGATTGTATTGGGTGATTTTCTTAGTTTGCTTGAAATTTGGTGGTATGTAGCTCAGTAGTTCAGCTGATTACTTACTTCCTGGATCGACAACAATTGCATTTTCTTTAGTTTTTTGACAGACTACCTTTCCCTGTGTTAACTATAAAATAAGCCTTTGAATGCCCTTGAATGAATTATTTATAGATGTCTGTTAACATTTGAAGTAGGAGCTTCACATCCTTTAGGATGTTACACACATTATATGATACAGAAAGTACATGTAAATTTCTTACATGTGTTTTGTACCTTTCACGTGTGTTCATTTTTTATTTAGGTTATGCAATGCTAGAGTGCTATTCTTTTACCTTTTTAAGGAATACGCTAATTATGCAATGCTAGACTGCTATTTTTTACCTTTCTAAGTAATATGAGAATTCATGTGCATTGTGCAGTTGTGTAGGTTTTTGCACAATTTTCTTGAATGATGGGTGCATCCCTAGGGTTCACGCAAAGCATACGAGAAATCGTACAGTACATGCCGAATTGATAGTATTATAATCTCCAGAATACAAATTTGTGCCCACGAGCTGCTGGACTGCAGCTGTGTTATAGTATCCTTTTGAATCATACATGCTATCTGCTAAACTGGAAAACACGAGATTTTAGTTACATTTCTTCATTGTCCTTCAGAATTTGTTGATATATTCTAAATAGTATTTGTATTACCTTTCAGTATTTTAAAGGAAGGCTTCTAGGATGGTGAAGTCCTCTAGGTGTAAGGCTACACATCTTTTATGTTTGCGCATTTGAGAAGTAATTTGAGCTTATATTCAATTATGTTTTCCTCCAATTAATGTTGGCATTATCTTCAAAGCGGAATCATCTTATTTGCAAACCTTGAAAGCATGTACTATTGACTGAAACATTATAACTAAAACTGATGATGCTTATTTTCTTTGCATCCATCCTTCCTTTGTTATACATTAACACAAGAAAGTTTGATAGTGGACACTTCAATTTCTCTTCCTTTTGGTTCCATTTCTAACTATATTACTTATTTGTTCCCTCTAGGCATGCAATGTGAATTAGACTTGGGACAAAATTCATACGTCAAATGCACTATAGTGTCCCGCAGCAACGCGCGGGGCATCATCTAGTATACTAAGAGATTCATCCCCACTATAGGATTTATCTCAACATGCAGCCTATCCACATCATCACATGTGCCATGTCAGCAGTTCAGTTGCAGGTAGTTTTCGTGGTCTGGCATCTGTAAAGTGGATTCACTACCTGAGCGACTCTACAGATTTCTTACGCCTGGGCTATGCAAAGCCTACAGTTTTTCCTCTTGAGCTGACCCAGCCAATATTTGTACGTGGCCTATTGGACGGCTGACCCAGCCAATTTTTCCATCAGGGCACTTATTGTTGGGTCCTTTCACTAGTAGAAAACAGGGCTTTGGTCCAGGCCGGGTCAGCCCATTAGTCCCGGTTCAGT
>NW_024117798.1:0-16405 GCF_003073215.2 Triticum urartu | reverse complement strand
GTTTTCACGGAGTGACAAATCCCAGTCTCGATTTGTGCCAACCCAATAGACACTTTCGGAGATACCTGTAGTGAACCTTTATAGCCACCCAGTTACGTTGTGACGTTTGGTACACCCAAAGCATTCCTACGGTATCCGGGAGTTGCACAATCTCATGGTCTAAGGAAATGATACTTGACATTAGAAAAGCTTTAGCATACGAACTACACGATCTTTGTGCTAGGCTTAGGATTGGGTCTTGTCCATCACATCATTCTCCTAATGATGTGATCCCGTTATCAACGACATCCAATGTCCATGGTCAAGAAACCGTAACCATCTATTGATCAACGAGCTAGTCAACTAGAGGCTTACTAGGGACATGGTGTTGTCTATGTATCCACACATGTATCTGAGTTTCCTATCAATACAATTCTAGCATGGATAATAAACGATTATCATGAACAATGAAATATAATATAATAATAACTAATTTATTATTGCCTCTAGGGCATATTTCCAACATAGGTCGCCCTCCAGCGTGGGCTCCATGGTGGCCTTCACCGATGGACTGGGGCGGTTGGCTGATCCAAGCTCCAGATCCTAAAAAGAGGGGGGAGAGGAGACGGCAGCTCAGCTGCTCTATATCCACCGCCGACCGGCTTGCCAGGCTCCGCTGGTCTGCCACCTCCCCCTCGACCTCCCGGGCGTCGTCGCCGGCGCTCCTCTGCTTCTTCGCCACCTCTGCTCGACGGGGAAAACGGGATTGGGCTAGTGTTTCTGACAGCACTTTTTAGAATTTGGGAATCAATTTACTTATCGCACAAACACTCTCGTTCCTCCAAATTCTTGTGCTAATGAACACACCCCGCAAGAAGAAACGCCCGGAAATTCCCAAGACGTACGTCGCTGTCATCCCCGACATTTCACTGCCGGCCGGCCGCTCTCTTCCTCTGTTCCCCCCGCCGTGTCTCTTGTCCTCTTCTCCCTCCCTCCCTCCCCTGAACCTAGTTACAAGAGCAAGCAGCTTGCGTCGCTAGCTCTGTGATCTGAGTAACACAGCCGACATGCTGAGGCTACTGGTCATTTGGGCAGCGATCTTGGGCTCCTGCCATGGGCAGTCCGAAGTGTCCCGGAGGAACAGCCGCCTGAGGGTGATGTCACCGCCGGAGCTCGAGGGCACATACGGCTGTGCCAGTACCGACTTCGGTTTCCCGCAGCACGCTGGCTCCATGACCGGCGTGGTCGTCTACCCAAGGCGCAACAGGATGGCCTGCATGAACTTCGATGACTTTGGCATCTCTCTCCGTTCTCGCCCAGCCGGCGCGCTTCCTGTTATCTTGCTCGTCGACACCGGAGGTACATAAGAAATGAATTTGTCCTCCTTTTCATACTCCTATATCTGATGATAAATTTCGTATTCTCTACCGCCGATATCCTTAATTTCACGGTACTGCCTTTATCCGGATTTATATGTTAGGCATGGGTTTTTTAGGTCTTCAATTTGACTAGCGAGCATTTGTGCCTACAAATATCATTAGATTTTTGCGGCATACTACACACGGTTTATTAGTAGAATTAAATACCTACAAATGTGTATCCAAATTATAAACCCAGACGAAGTGATACTATTTTTTTATATTAAAGGCATCTCCAACGCCGACCTTCAAACCTCCCGCATCCGTTCAGACCATACTATCATGATCCGTGATGCGGTCCAGATGTTCCCGCAAAGCGGAGACAAATGTGAGGGGCTTTGTGGGAGTCCGGACCGCTGCCATCCCCGTTTCTGACCGTCCTGGTCCACCCATAACCCCTCCTCTCTCCCGTGCGCGCTTACCGCCCGGCGCCGGCTGCTCGCATTCATGCCGCTGTAGAGCGCGCCGCTTCACATTGAAGACGGCTTAGGGCGAACGTGGCATCTCACTCCCTCCACCATTGAAGCGGCGTGCCAGCCGTGGGCGTCGTCCGTCGCATGCCCGGCTGAACACGCCTCCTCGCCACATTCAAACGCCTTCAATAAACCCGCGTGGAAACCTACTCCGGCCACACGTCATTCACGAGTGGACTGGCATTAAACACAACGTCGGGTAAACTCCTCCCGTCCACCCTCTCTTTAAACGAGGCCAGACGCCGGGTAAGAATCGCATCATTCCGTCGCTCCCCATCTCCTCCTTCCACCATTTTCTCCCCCTTTCGATGGCATCCGGCGAGCTGGAAGAGCAGTTCTCCTGCATAAAAGCCGGCTGGATGGCCAACCGAGCTAGCCGGATACGAGCAAGGCAGCTTGCTGCTCCACCTCCCTCGCCTAGCCCAACAGAGCAAGTTGCCGCCCTAAGCCGGCGCGTAGTTCAACCCCTTGCCACTCCAAGCCAGCTCGCAGAGGAGTGGCGAGTTGCTCCAGGCCGACACAACGGGGAGCACGGCGGCACGGGCATCATCGTGTCGTACCGCGCCTCCTGTGCATGTGACCGCGCCATCCGTTGTCAACGCGTGCGTAACCACGCCCTTCCAACAGAGAAAGAAGTCGGTTGCGCGAAGATCGATGAGTCGGTGGCCAGTGCATCCGCGCCCGTCAATATCGAGGGAAAGTAGAACACTGGAGGTCGTCACCGCTTGGGTCTTGGGAAGGCCACAGCCGGCGTGTTGCCGACTTGCACAGCTAGTGACTTGCTCGGTTCTTCAGCGTAGACCATCATAGACCCCCGCTTGGGCTCCACTGAAGCGGAGCCCCCCCCCCCCCCCCTCGGTGAAGTATTTGCGGCGGTTCCACTTTGATGAGTGGTGGGGAAGCAAGCCGTCCTCTGCGCTGAAACATATACCTCTGGGGCTCCCGGCAGTCCGATGAGCGGGCTGCCGGACATCGGGAAGACAAAGAGATCTGCCGTGGCCTGCTGTAGACTAGTGTCGTGTGAGTGGAGCTCCGTGCGACCGTATGTGCACATAGTTTTATCTTTTTAGTTAAAATATATCGAAAATATAAACATTTTTGTCCGGTTTGTATGAAATCATGCATGTTTATATGAAATCCGGTCGTGTTTACATGAAGTTCATCCGGTTTCTTGAAAAAGAGTATGAAATGTATGCGGCTACGGTTGAATGGCGGCCTTCCGTATCCATGTCCACGGACAGATGCAGGAAAAAATTTATGGATTGCCGTTGGAGATGTCTTAGGCCTAGACAAGGTGATACTATTTGTCCCATCAAGAATTCTAAAACCTAGCATTGGCACCGAATAATCGCGAGTGGACATGCCATCACGCGCGGTCGGTATCCACGCCGCACGCTGCTGCGCGATTCGTGCTAATTAAATACACTTTCGTCGTATAATGATCTCCCATTTGCGTATAGCAAACGGTATAGACGCGTATTCCCAGCTGACACATGCAGCCGTGCCCCGCGACGCAACACACGCATTGAACTCTGCTCGTGGCCAGCATCTTAGCCCCAACGGCCACCCGCGAGGTAGCACACAATGTGGACTGGGTTCTGGCATGACAGCATGTCAGTTTTTAAACGATGGGACCAGCAGAAACTTTTTCAGCCTGGCTCCATTCGTTTGTTGTAAATGGCTGACACGACGTGAAGGCACCCATCATCTTTCAAATGCAACATGCAGACCATTCTTTATCCACCCCGCAACTCTAATTCTTGCGACTTTGTTCGTCTGCATAGCTAGCTGAACCCAACCATGGAGATATGTAGCTTCTTTTGAAAAAAAACATAGAGATAGAATAGTTCACTGATCCCTCCAACACCAATATTGTGAATGGCTGTCGGGAAAGCTTGATGCCATTGCGACCTAGCTTGTCCTGTTGGTTCTTCCAAGTGGTAGGTTGACCGTGGGTCTACACTGCAGTCTTGCATGTGAGGAGCGAGATACCAACTAACGAGCAGAAATTGCACGTAGTGACAAATTCTTGCATGCACTTGCCATGCAGAAGATAACGATGTGCAGCTAACAGGGATCAGGATTTCCAGAAAGTGCCATGGTTTCCTTTATTATTATTCTCCAAATGGATTTTTTTAAACGGGAATAAATATCCTACTACCAACAGCCATTTAATTGATCACAAAGGAAAATTAATAACGGCCTGCACCCCCATCAATCCACCCATGACTGTCCTGCAGCCCATCAGGACACCCAGGAAGTATTAATTGCTGCATTTGTGTGGAGAAAACAAGTTTATAATCGAAACAAAACATAAGCGTCAATGAGACTTGCGCAGGGTAGCTAAGCAAACGCATAAGCCACACAGTACTCACTACTCATAATGTTCCAGGAAGCACAAGATGAAGAAGGATCAAGCGGTAACCAAATAAACAAAAGAAGCAGAATAGGGCACAGCTTGATCAAATAAACAAAAGAAGGATCAGGTAGAGTCTCGATAGGCTAACCTGTTAACATCTGTTTCCGCTGGAGCTATCTCCTCTTGTTATACGGACACAAAATGAGCTTAGGCAAAACAAACCACAGCAAAAACGACAGGCTCACACTTATTAAGTGCCATTCAAGACGTACAACAGGTGAGTCAGACACGTTTAAATGCCAACCAGTGCCTAGACCACCAGTCCATTTAAGATGCCTATCACATACGTGTATTCATCAAATTAACTCATTGTATCATTTTGGTATTCATTAATTCGCTATATTAAGTGCTAATCTCACAGCATGCATGGACTGCCCAGATTTCATCCTCGTGTAGCACCATGTCCCAAAAATCCACGTCTGCACTGGCACTTGCTATATAATGCTGTATGGTATCCAGAAAATTGCAGGAATATATCCGTACTTATGAAATACTCCCTCCGTCCCAAAAAACACCTGCTAATTGCTTTACATTTTCTTTAAAATGAAGCGTCTTATGTCGTCGACAGTTCAAAGGTTCTGAAAGACTATTCACCACTAAAAATATGCACTATGTTTGTCTGTTCCTAAATTAGGAGTGAAAGATTATATAAAATATGTTTTCTTTTTTACGAATGAAAACTAGGGGATGTTTGGTTCTAGGCCTAGCAATGCCACACTTTGTCATATAATGTTGTCAAACTTACAGTTTTTCAAAATGAGAGCTACAAGTTGACAAGCCTAAGAGAACCTTGCCACATTTTTTAAATGTATGTGATGTGGGATCTTAGTGTGGCTTGAACTAAACACCCATCTAAGTTGATCAAACTTGCCTAACCTTAGGTGTAGCAACCTTAGACAAACTTAGTTTCAAACCAAACAGCCCCAAAATATATGTTTTTTGTGGTTAAAAAACTAATATACTCCCTACGTCCCAAAATAAGTCTCAGCTTTATATTAACTCGATAAATCATGAGTGGACATGCAGCCACGCGAGATCGGTATCCACACCGCTTGTTCCCACATGATTCGTGCGATGGAGCCGGTATAACGTTTTCCGTCTCCCGTATATCAAGTGGTATGTCCCGTGTATTACGTCTGACAGCTCTGCCCACAAGGCAGGCTCAAGCATTGAAGTGAGGCGCGCATTCATGACTTGTCAGTCCCAACGTCTAGCTGCACCACATACCCACGGTTTCGCTAAACTTCTGGCTTGCTTGTTACTCCTGCCATTCTTCTATGTGCTCCTTCTTCATTTTTCTCAGTCTCGCTGTAATTCACAAGCTTGTGTTCATCCATGTTCTAGCGTAGCTCTACACCACCTGCATCACACACACACCTCAAACCTGTTGCCTCCGCTCCTTCTCATTCATTGCCTTGAATGCAACATAGGCCACGTGATCTGGTCTGTCCTAGGGAGGCATTTCTAAGAGTGCGATTGGCATGGAGTAACTTTTCCAATATCTTTTTCATCCATCTTCTAGCTAATATTTTCTTTTTGTTTGCAGATTGCAGCACGGAGGATGTTGTTTCTAAATATGGGAGAACAAGTACATACAATACTTCCCACGCATCGGTCCATCGCCACGCCTCACTTCTTGAAGAGAATCAAACATGGCTGTTGGCTGAAGCACATTTTCATCCTGGGGTTTGTGAACCTGCTGGCCATGCATGGCCATGATCTTCATGCACAAACTCTGAAAAGCTTATCTCCGCTCTGCGAAGGGGCTGCTCTAGTTTCATATATATTCCATTTTTTTGGTGTGCTTTGCACTGCATGTAGCTGCTAGAACATGCTGCATGCTCACCCGGAATAGCAGGCTAGCCTATCAATAATTATATCTGCATGCAGCATTATGGCAAGTCGTAATAAAGATTACCCGAACTTTAATCATGAGATACCCTACAAAACAAATGAAAGCACACCAAAGAGCAGGGCCGGCATTAATATAACGCGCTACTACGTGTGCACCACACCCACCCAACGTCAATCAATCAGGCTAGTCATAGTGGGGAGTAACTTATACTAGTGTCATGCATATGACACTAGTCTAAGTTACTATCTCCATAGTGCAAAGTAACATGGTAGTAGTGTCATAGATGACTTCATTTATTAGTTTATAGACTCATTCTTTCTCGGGAAACGCTATGTTACAGTAACATATTATGTTACTCTAAACATCTCTCTCCTTATTAAATATATGCCACATAAGCAAAAAATTCTTGAAGTGCGCTATGTTACTACCTAAGGTACTCCCACTATGAGGCTAGTCATAGTGGGAGTAACTTAGGTAGTAACATAGCACATCTCGAGAATTTTTTGCTTATGTGGCAAGTAGTTAATGAGAAGTAGTAATATCATATGTTACTGTAACATAGCGCTTTCCAAGACAATATGAGTCTACAAGCTATTAAATGAGGCCATATATGACACTAGTACTATGTTACTTTGCACTATGAAGATAGTAACTTAGACTAGTGTCATGCATATGACACTAGTTTAAGTTACTCCCCATTATAACCAGCCTGACTAGCCTCAGGACTGGACAGCCGACATGCATTTAACTCCATAGCGAGGCAAATTAAGAGACCCATCAATTCCACCTAGCTCCCCTGCAGCCCATCATGGCTCTCAGCAAATCCTATTACTAGTACTACTACTAGTGTTGTTTCCAGTGTGATTACCCTTTCAACTTGTTCTCTCGTCTGGCGTCGCTGCTCTCCTTTTTCATGAAATCAGCAAGCAATGAAAAACTTCTAAAATCCAACTAGTTGTGCAAAGAAAAAAAAGGGATACGGCAACCAAATCTTAGCTCCCAACCCATCCAACTTTATCATCAATGGCTACGTATCTATTTTCTATCCACTCATGCTTTTCTCGTCTGAATCCACAAGGTCTGTTCCTTGGCCAACATCAACCTAATCCAACAAATCTGCAAATTTATTGATGGTGGGCACATTCTCTTGTAGGCAAAGACCCGTTGAACTCCGTTTCTGTAGAAGCATCTCTTCTTCCTTTGTTTCTCCACATGACAGGGCTTGGAGAAGATCTACAGTACGAGCCACCAGCGAGCGTGTGTGCTTAATGATGTCTACCCAACGTCAAGAGCAGTTATGCCATCGCCTCCACTATGACGTGGGCTGCTCATAAACAAGCATGTATTCCTACGAACATAAATGCCTTCTGGCTCACTAGCGGGGCGTATAGCATGATGTATTCACGAGCAATGGTGATTAACGTGTCAGGTATTATGAATGGGGCTATAATAAGTAGCAATTGCGATGTGCGCGCGGACGCATAGGATTACGGCATTGCATGGTCGCATGTCCCAAAAATTCGCGTCCATATTAACTCTTGTACAAAGTTGTACTAAGGTTGAGACACTTATTTTAAAACGAAGGGACTATGCTGCAAGGTATAACAAAGAAAAAGATGAAGGAGGGCTGATGTGGTCTTGATTTTTTCTTGACTCAATGTACATATCTACGTACACCTCTATTAACTAATTGGAAAAATCTACAGACACATGCTGACTTCATTGCAATAATTGCTAAATCTGAATTTTCAAGATGATTTATCTCACAAACTGTTAATCTGATTAGTCTTCACCGGTGAGTTCGACTCGACATGGGCTTCAAATAAGATCTCATGTTGTCATGTTTCAACAAATTTTATTCGCCGTTGCTAGTTGCTAGGTTATGTCATCATGGTTGCCATGTTATCCGTAAACCGTTGCCATAATTAGTGTGTATGGTTACCAGGTAATAGTTTTGCATTTAAGAAAAAGTAATAGTTTTGGACATTGCAACTATAATCCTAACTAGAATGTCTCAATGCATTGTAGCGTTTCAATAGAGTAAACTTATACTTTTATTAATGTACATTTTTAGATTCAACTATGTAAACTGAAGTATTTAAAACTATATGCATACTTTTTAAAGTACTTCTACATCTATTTATAATACCACATGTACTTATGACCCGATGGAGTAATACAATATGGTTGCTTTAAATAGAATGTTACTTCACAACCAAGGTGAGGAATGGGCAGAAAGCAGGAGCAGCAGCAGTTCTTCTTGTTGATCAAATAATTCAAACATTATTTACAACAGACAAATCAGAAAGCAGACAGGCAACAAATGATTTACAGGATATCACCATTCCTTCAGCACTTATAACCAGAAGCCTTGGGAACAGTCTCAAGAAAGCAATTGATAATGGCGATTTGGTTAATGTAAACTTCAACTGGGGGAAGTCCCGATTGTACCCTGATGAGCGTGCTGAGTATGAACTCTGGACAAACAGTAATGATGAATGTGGTCCAAAATGCGATAGCCAGGTTGATTTCCTGAAGAGATTTAAAGGTGTAGCCCAGACACTTGAGAAAAGGGCTACACACAGTTCACTCCTCATTACATTACTTGGCATTGCCCAGAGAGTTACCAAAATAGCATAAGGTGCAGGTCCCAATGTATCAACTATGGGAGATATTGTGCACTAGACCCGGAACAAGATAGGTATGATGGGAGCGATGTAGTGGTTCAGAAATTACATCAACTTTGTGTGTTCAAAGTTGCAAAGAGGACTGGGAAGCCTTGGTTATGGTGGGACTATGTGACTCATTTTGCTATTAGGTGCTCAGTGAAGGAAATGAACTACAGTAGAAGATGTGCTGACAGAGTAATCGAATCACTTGGTATGGTAATGTTGCACCAGCTGCTCTATGTTTGAAACTGAAGTGGTGGTGAATGTGTATGTATTTTTCAGGCCTTAATCAAAAAGAGGTTGACATGTGTGTTGGTGATCCTTCCGCGGACGAGGAAAATCCTGCACTAAAAGCTGAACAAGACACACAGGTTACTAGTTGAGCACTATCTTAGTTTTTGCCTTTACCAAGTTAGTCCTCTGAAATGCAGAAGCATCTTATATTTTGCACAGATTGGCAAGGGTTCTCATAGTGATATTACTATGTTACCAACACTTGTAATCAACAATAGACAATACAGAAGTCGGTGTTTGTCCCTCCAATTTAAAAAATGGAATAGCTACATGAGGTGTGGTGACTGGTGAGCCTTAACTGCTTACTGAATCTTTATTTCCCAGGGAAACTTGAAAAAGGAACAGTTCTTAGAGCTCCCTGCACCAGCTTCCAAGAAAATAATAAACCATCTGTTTGCTCAAATGAAGGTTTGATTTGTTGGTTCCCATGACTTTTCATAGTTGTCTATATTTACCATGAATAATGGAGAAATATAAAACATTAACTAAAAGGGGCAGTATGTAAGCAGTAGTGTTATGGACCAGCAGCCCATGGGGCTAGGATGGTCATCAGTCATCACACACATATGTCTCTTTTCTGCTAAGTTCCCAAATCGTACCCTACTAACTCCATGCATTATGGCATGAATAGTACCTCCTCCGTTCCCTAATATAAGACCTTTTAGCTATTTCAAAATATTGACTACATACATACTAAAATGAGTGAACATATACTAAAATGTGCCTAGATACATATGAATCAAGAAAAATCTAAAAGGTCTTATATTAGAGAACAGAGGGACTAGTAGAGACCAGGGTTGTGAAAAAACTCCTACAATGCATTGTGTACGATAGCAGCCTACGATGGACTACTATAATGTTGTAGGCACTACACAAATATATGTACAATGGTATAGAAGGCAACAAGCTTATAGACGTAGAATAGTAGGTAATATATTTCTAACCTACACCATATCATCCAAAATTCTATACGACGCCTCTTATAAACTACTGATGTAAGCTTATTGTAAATTGTCTAACGATCAAGAAGAAGACATACAAACCAATCAATGCTTGGACAACAATGGCGGTTGTTGGCAAGATATGGCTGCTAACGTGACTGCGTGCAAGGTACATGTTCTACTGTTCTATTTTCTCCAGATTACGTTACTTCATGTGCTAAATATTTGTTCTGTGTAGCTTCATGTATGCTGTTTTGTGCACATGTAGGACACCTCCACTGGAACAGTTTGTGAATGTCCAGTTTTGCAAGGTGTGAAGTACATTGGTGATGGTTACAACGACTGCGAAGGTACACTAATAATTTTCTATATTTATCTTTTGATAGCTTTTGTTTGTTCTTTTGAAGTAATGTGCAGAAGATACTCATTTCTCTGTGGCAAACATAGGTACCTAGACAATCTGCCCATCTTCCTGTCCATAGTTCCTTTTATAGAAAAGAACAGGGGAAACACGCAGTTAAGTTAATGGGGCATACCCTTTTGTATCAAACGGTAGTACACTAGTACTAGAGGTATTACAGTGATGGAGTTGACACACAATAGCACTAACAGGCTTTGTAGAACAATTTTGATTGGTCACAACATAGAAAATCCTGAGGTTAAGTATTAGTGCAAAGCTTCAGCTTTTAAATATTGTGCAGCTCTATCTTTGGTCATCTTTTCCTACTCTGCTTAACCATTTCTACTCTTCTTTAATGTGCAGCTCCCATGTATCAAGATTGGCAGGCGGTCAAGATCCGTAATACCCATACATATTCTTCTTATTTAGTAAGTATTTTTCATCACCTTTCTTATGGTACCATGGTTCTCAAATGGATGAATTCAAATAGCCATTTCAATTGAACTATATAAGAGGATTTATTAGATCATTTGTATCTAGTTGTTCGATCGAATGAGAAATTCTCCAAAGTGCCTTTTGAGTTTGTAATATCTCAAGTATCAGAACCTTGATAATGATTGGAAACTATATCTGTTTATATTCTATACCTAAGAACCAGCTTGGTAACGGAAAAAGAAAGCTTTAACTTGCTAGCCCAAAACTAATGCACACAAATACTAAGGCATATAGAAGGTTACTGACATAGTATTATTTTTCTGTGGATCCAGACAGAGGTTGTCCATAAGGCCATTTACAACCTCTTTTCAGATACATGCATAGACATTCGATAACAACCATTGGTGTACTTTAATGTTATATGTACAACTGATTAATCATGTTAATGTTCTTTTGTCGGGAATATTTGCGGCACATAAGGTGTTCTAATAGGATCTGCAAGGTATTGTGGTGATGTGTGATATTTTTCAGATTGATACAACATGTACGTTTGACAGTTATGTAAAGAACATGGCATGAAGGTGGTTTCTGTCACAAGTTTGGTGCTTGCTCTTGGTATTATGTAATGTCATAATCTATAGCCTTATATGTTTGTCTCTGGTGTTATAAAATATTAGATTAGCCCAAACTATAATGCTACGCCCTTTTTCCTCCTTGATCATGGAGAGACATAGCTACCTGGGATGCAAAATATTTATGAGTTGCCGCTTTACCATGTTCCTAAGACAGGCAAAACACAAGGATCTCATGCCATAACAAATTGGCAGAATTGGCCCCTAGACACCATTAAAACTTGGCTTTTGCCACAGGACACTGAAAAAACATGGATTTGCCTAAATCCATTACAGTTTGATGGTTCTTTCCCACAAGACAGCCAGCCTTTATAATATTCAGATTCCATCAAACTGACGATGATTTGTGCAAATTATCCCCATGCCCATCAGGATTCATACTAAATCGGCCAAGTGCCAAACGAACTCGCAGCCTTACTCTTCACTCACAGGGATGGCACGAATTGGGACGATTTGAACGTTGATGCTGGTACAGAGATTAAGCTGGGATCTAACTACAAGTTGTGTATGACTTAACGGGATAAAGAGAGTCACAGCTATGAAGAGGTTACTTCTCACCAGAATTTGCTTTGTGCAATTGACATGTACTGGGAGACAAGAAAGCTCCCACTGCAAGTGTGTGTACTTTATTTACTAGACTGTAGGCACCAGTGCTTATACATATACATGGAAACAAGCTTGACTTGTAAAGTTGTACTCAGCGCTAAACATCATATATGCATAATTTTCAAGTAGTTAAAAATGAAGAGGAAAGGGAAATATACTTCACATCCTTTTTCATATCAATGATCTTACTAGAGCTGGGTTCAGGCATTTGAATTTAAGGCTAAAAAGACACACACGTGGTTCTGAAGAAGAAAATTGGGGTAGAAATGTCACTGACTGGAAAACAGTGGTCACCAAGGAATTTCTTGGCCATCCCAAGCGAAGAACTTCCCATTGTCGGTCTTCTTGGCATTGTCGATGATGGACAGGAGCTTCTGTACGGAGAACTCCCTCGTGAAGAGCTTACCCTTGGCCACATTTCTCTGGAATGGCCGTGAGAGATCGGTGTCGACTGTTACTGAAATTGTCAGGCTTGATGTCCCTGAAAAGATGTACTAAAGAGTTAGCTGCAAGTTGCAGTTACTATACAGTTAAATGGTGTTAATCTATTACCTATGAATATAGGTATGCTTGTGAATGGATTCAATTGCTAGTATTGTCTCTGCAACATAAAATGAAGACTCGTCCTCTGTAAGTGTATCCTTGCGCATGAGCAGAGTCATCATGTCACCACCAGGAAGGTACTCCATAACGAGGTAAAGAAACTCGTCATCTTGGAATGAGCAGTAGAGCATAACTATATAAGCACTATCAACTTCTGCAAGGAGGTTCCTTTCAGCTCTCACATGCTCAACCTAGAAAGAACACATTAGAAAATAGAACATTTTGCTACACACCCTGATTTAATACTCAAGCAAACGTAAGTACCTGGCCTCTTCGTAACATTTCAGACTTCTTGAGCTTTTTCATTGCATATACATTGGATGTAGCTTTTTCTCTACAAAGTCTCACCTGAGAATATCAGTAGAAAGCAGAGGTAAGCAGTAGCAAAGTACAGTGAATAAAGATTTCCTCGAGAAATGAAAAAGAGCCTTTATCACCTCCCCAAAAGCACCTCTCCCAATAATGGTCAGCAATTCAAAATCATCAACACCCATTTTGTGCCTCCTTAGGCGCATGTATTCTGTCTTCTTTTTTTTCTAAATCCTTCAGGATATGGTTTTGCTCCTCTTCAGATACATCAGCATCAGCAAGCTTCTTCTCCAGCATCCAACGCCTACAACATAACGCCTACAACAAAACTATATATTAAGATGCAGTGATGGATGGCACCAAACAAGAAATCAAGAACACACACTCAATGACATGCAAACCAAGCTTAGACACAAAACCAACATAAAGCGGTTTCGCCAGCAGGTCACAAGAGAATAAATGCATACAAGCACAAACTATGGCAATAAGGCCTCTGTGAACAGCCGCCGTACGCTTTACGCTGGAGAATTTTTCTTGCATGCCATCTTCCTTTACCAACTTCGAGCCTAGTTCCCAAAATTGACAGCATCATAACGCATTGCTTTCATCAACTACAATAGCTTGTACAGGCATTGTGTGAAAGAACAATTAAGGCATATATACAGCAACATTTATATTGAATGCTTCATGGTTCAATTAATACATGCAATTATTATAGAACACGTGTGTAAACTTTGTTGTAGAACATACCAACGACAATTAGGTCAATCAGCGTATCAGATTTTGGTCCAAAACAGAAGATGATAAACCATTTACCAACTTCCACCCTATTTTGGTCTAAGTGGCACACCTACCTTACCTACTTCAACCCTATTTTTACTCCACAGCACTACAGCTATGCACACCAACTTCTGCATTGCTATGCAGTGCAGCTTTATCTTGGCTTATCCCAAAATTATAATCATTTTCCCTCCAAAATCCTAGCAATATTATGCTGACATAAAAAAACACATATATATCAAGTTTGGTGACACTAAAACTAATTAAATGCAGGAATTCACCTCCCCGTCCAAAATTAGGCGGCAGCTGTCACATGCCATTCAACACATCCAAAATTAGACATCTGCATCCTAAAGCACCAGGCACATGATAGTACAGCAATGGGAGGACCACACGCAATAGTCAACAGTAGCTACTACTCTGCGAGTTGTAAGGTCGGCATGTCATGCCCATTTGTGGATCAGAGGGGTTGAACTAGGAATTAGGGTTCTAAGATGGATCACAGGAGGAAAACAGTAAACGTGGAGGAATATCCATCTCTATATGATATATATATATATATATGTTGTACGTGTTTGTTGAGAGAGATCTCACATTCAGGAATGGTTCATTACAGCCCTGTGCATGGCATCTTATAGCCAGCTATGAAAACGGAATAAAGCTACAGCGCGACAATAGGGAAGTACACAGAGCGAGCCGTTAGATCCTTCTTGGCATCATCCATCGTAGCCGTCCATTGGCTGAACTTCATCTTGTTAACTGAAAAGACAGACTACAGGTGCTGTAGACCTGACACGGCAGCACAATTCCACCATGACGCAGCCAGCTTGGAAGAGACCAGGGCACAGATCACGACAAACAAATCGAGGGCACAGATCACGACAAACGGATCAAGTGTGCAACTACTCAACCAAACAGGGCGCCAATTCGTGGCTACTAATTAATACCTCCGCACCAGAACACCCACAGTTCAAGCCCAACTCACACAAACTGCCAATTCAACACCAGAATCCTAGCCCTCTTGAGCAAGCGATCCACCAGACCATGTGATCCACGGGCACAGGCATACAGCAATATTTATTCTGAATGCTTCCTGGTCCAATTAAGTCTAGTAAATGGACACTGATTTTCCGGCACTTATCACTTATGGTAACCTCATTATTATAGAGCACTTATGTAAACTCTGTTGTAGAGCACACAAGCAACAATTAGGTCAATCGGCACATTAAAGTGCTTCACCATTACCGCTCCCACCCTATTTTGCTCCAAGTGACGCGCCAATTTACTTCATAGAACTACAGCCATGCATGTCAACTTCTGCAATGCCATGCAGTGCGGCGTTATCTTTAGTTACCCAAATTTCCAATCATTTTCCCACCAGAATCCTAGCAATGTTATGCTACAGTCAAGGGAGCACATAAACTAAATGCACAGCCATAGAATTGCAAGAGCACACCTATCGTCCAAAATTAGGCGGCGGCGGTGACATGCCATGCAGCACATCCAAAATTAGACATCTGCATCATAAGCACCAGGCGCATACACTAGTACGGTAACACCGGCACGGCATTCAATAGTCAACAGCAACGGCTAGTCTGCGAGTTGCGAAGTCAGTAGCACAACACCACCATGACACAGCCAGCTTAGAGGAGCCTTGGACACAGATCACGACAAATAAATGGAGCGCGCAACAAATCGACTAAACAGGGCGCCAGTTCGTGGCTACTGATCTGATACTTGTGCAGCAGCAGACCCACGGATCCCAACCCAACTCACACACATCCGCCATTGTGAAGTCAGCATAATTCCACCATGATGCAGCCAGCTTAGAAGAGACCAGGACAGTGATCGTCAGTTCACACCAACAAAGGGAGGGCGCCAATTGGCCGCTACTGATCTGATACCTCCTCACCGGGACACCCAGCCCCAGGGATCAAGCCCAACTCACACACATTGCCAATTCCACACCAGAATGCTAGCCCGCTTGAGCAGGCGATCCACCAGACCAGACCACGTGATCCGTGGGGACAGGGAAGGCAGCGAGCGAGCGAGCGAGCGACTGACCTCTCCTTGCGCTCCTGGAGCGACCTCATCTGCGCCTTGTAGTGGTTCTCGATGCACTGCTTGGCGGCCTCCACCTTCTGCTTGGTGGCGCTGGACAGCACCGGCTCGTCCTCGTCGTCCCCGGCCATCCCGGCGCCGAGGGGCGACGCGCCCGGCCTGGCCTTGTCCTTCTGCAGCTTCTGGAGCCAGCTCCGGGCGGAGTCCATCGGCGGCGCGGGGGGAGCAAAGCGGCGAGCCGGATCGGGGGATCAGGGTGGCGCGACTAGGCCCGCCATTGTGGGCGCCGATTCGCCTCCGGGTCCGCACGGGATCTCCTGATCTGGTGGGGTGGTGGTGGGGGGCTAGGGCTGGGTTTGGACCTGTGCGCGCGCGCGGCGGGGGCGAGGGCGAGCGCGAGCAGGAGCACGAGCACGAGCTCCGCGCCGATTCGAATCGGATAGGAAATTTGTCAAGTGGGCGCGCGGTGGAGTTGTTCTATTCCCTTCGATTCGGTGGGGCCACTACCGGAAAACGGGCATACCACGACCG
>NW_024117797.1:0-11835 GCF_003073215.2 Triticum urartu | reverse complement strand
CCCCCCCGAGCCAGAGGCAGCAGCACCAGCAGCAGTCCTGCCAGAGGAGGAAGCACCAGCAGCACAAGAGGAGGAAACCCTGCTGCCACGAAGACCAAGGCCGCCCCTGCTGCGCCGTCCAAGTTGTCATCCCCTGCTGCCACACCTTCCAAGCCATCATCCCCTGCTACCGCGCCATCCAAGCCGTCGTCCACTGCAGTACCAACAGCTGCAGCCAAGCGCAAGGCCTCTTCGCTAGCAGCATCTACAGCTGAGATCACACTGAAGAAGTGGATCCGGGTCTAGATTTCTGGTTCCCCTACCAAGAAGACCGGCAACAGCATCGTGAAGCATGTCTTCCGGGTTGTGTTTCCTGAGGAGGAGGAGGAGGAGGAGGAGGAGGAGGAGAATAATGAGGACGATGCGGTGGCAGCACCCCCCTAGAAAGAAGATGGCGATCGATCGTGAAGCATGTCTTCCGGGTTGTGTTTCCTGAGGAGGAGGAGGAGGAGGAGGAGGAGGAGGAGAATAATGAGGACGATGCGGTGGCAGCACCCCCCTAGAAAGAAGATGGCGATCGAGTACCAATGCATTTTGGTTGTCAATCCAGTCAATTAGCGGAGTGTTGTTTGAAACAATGTCATGTCCTGTACCGAGTGTACGTACTTTGTGTGCCCTATCCGAACTGAGGTCGGTCTGTAACCGTGCCGTACAGTCTTACTGGTGCCTGAGTTAATTGTGTTTGATGGGTGATTACTTCTCTGCTCATGGTATTTTTTTTTGCTTTCATAGTTTATCTCGAAAGGTGTGCTTTCTCCCTCACCGGGGTTGGTTACTGGACTAAATATGCCGCACTTGCCTGAATTTTGGATTGGGTAGGATGGTCTTCTCTGAACATACTGCAAAAAAAATTCTCTGAGTTCCAAATATGTGTTTAACTTAGCTGCGCAAGAAATTTAACAAAGTAACAATTAATTGTCATTTGAAATTTGTTTGCACTAATAGGAAATCTTCTACAGGAACCATAGCATATGCCTCTCTGCATTGTTTTACCCTTAGATTTAAGGAGGTTAAACCATATCCCTCCTGCAGCCTCTGATTGTGCTCTAAACACTTCATTAATTTTTGCAACTACAAGCTTTATGCTTGTATTTTTCAATGAAATCTTGGTGGTGTTTTGTAGACTGGCACAACGAAACTTAGGAAAGATCCAGATGTGCTTACTAAAACTTCAACTTTCAGATCAGTGTGCTTTCTGTCCCATTGTTTTATAATAATAAAAATATTTAAGCATGGTTCTACTTTTTTCACTGCTTGTCTACTATCTATAATAGTTTGATTTGCTGCAGAATCTAGAATCCATGTGGTGATTTATCGCCAGGAAGGACAATACATGGAAGTTGATTTGAGTGTCCAGTCTGAAGCTACTGCAGAATGTATTTCATTGGAAAAGTGCTAGTTTCCTTTGGTCAAAAAGGGTATTGAACCACAGATTTTGTATATTGAATTTAGTTAGGTGGGGTCTCTGATAGAAACAGGGACCCCTTGGACTAGAACTCAGGGAGGACTGATGGAAACCTCACTGACTAAGGTCATGGAGACATATTATTGCGTCAAGAAGAGTCAGCTCGCGTCCAGGACAAACAAGTAAAGGGGTTTGTGTTGTAATTTTCCTTTTGACACAAGAGGTAAACTTCTAGGTTCAGCTCAAAAGATAAATGAATTTATATTCATATCTTTATTTGGGGTTTGATGACCTTGTAGTGACATAGCCTTCGCACATTGAGAGGAAACCCATCTCTAGGTGTTATTATGCAGACTCCGAGTATGTTAAAATGTGCCTTCAGTTAAGTACAAAAAGGTTGAACCATTAAGTGCTATGTTTTTGGGCAAACATGCACTTTATGTCAGTATAACTTCATTTTAATTGCCAATGCTGGACTAAGGGTTGAGCGGCTAGACTTTTAGCCTTCATTGTTTCCTAGGAGGTCAACAAATAAGTTTTCCATACACAAAAACAATGCCCGGGCACCAACTAATTTTCCTTCCTTGTCCAAGTGACAATACAAATAGAAATACACTAATAATTTATGGATTTCTGAGGCCTTCTGCACTTAAGTTTGGAATTGCTAACTTGTAGTTGGGTGTACATGCATCTTTGAGAGTCTTACATTTAGGTTTTGAATGGGTAACTGGAAGTTAACTATACATGTTCAGATTCTTCTTAGCTTTTGTAACCAAGTTGATAAGACGTATAGATATAGGTGGGACATATGCACTTTCTCTCTGCAGAATATATGTACTTTACTAAGGAAAATACATATTTTACATGCATATAATCAATCATGCTTCTAGGGATGTAGCAGTGGGGTAAGGGATCGAGGTTGCTCTTCAATCCTTATCAGGAACCAAATGTTTATTATCCAAGAATTGAAGTTATCATGGTGTTACCTTTAAGGATTGCATGTACAATTCTCGATCATTGTGATCACTGTATTTAAAAATTGTTACTCACTTTACAACTCTCTTCACCTAGGGGAAAAGAGCTGGGCGCTGCAAGCCTGATCATGAATGGGTTCAGTGTTATGACTGTCGTAATTTGATAGTGGTGCCTCCAGCTTTGATACGTAGTCTATACCAGACCAATGATTTGTATCAGGCAATCATGCTCAACTCTATCATACATGATAAGCTTAGTCTACTGATTTTATAATTACTAGTAACTGCATACATGCAATGCACGTTAATATTAGGCAGTATCTTACTTGCATGGGGATACTAGGTATGACTTTACTTGTGTTAGTTAAGTGATTATTAGTGTTATATTTGGTATGACTAGCAAAGTGCCAGTGTGTTGCAACAGATCTAAAATAGACTAATACACGTTCCCAAACTTGAAAGAAAATCACCGTATTTTTGGTATATATATCACCAACTATGTTAGGTTTTCCGCAAAATTTATTCGTCATATCTGTTTGGATGAGATGGGGGAGAGGCGGGGATGCTTTGGAGAGACTTAAGTGGTTTTCTGCAAATTTAGAGCAGAGTGGCAGGGGTCATTCTGCAGAAATATCACAGCTTGCCTTGCATGGGTTAGATGGAGATCGGATGGTGACAAATGACGGATGGCGGACACACCATCATCATCAACCGGGTCTTTTATAAGAGTAGAGATATTAATTGCATGCTAAACACGTTGAGCGCTAGCCATTGGAGTAGTTTAGGTCGTTGGATTGACCTTGTTTGATGGCCGAGATCTGTTGCATCTGCCTCTTTGGGTGTTTATTATATTTGTATAGATGTATAGATGAAGGAATTCTTTTGAGTGTCCTCCCATCATTACGAGGCAAAATTTGAGTCTGAAGTTTGCAACATATAGATTGATTGTTCAAAACACACACACACACACACACACACACACACACACACACACACACACACACACACACACACACACACACACACACACACACACACACACACACACACACACACACACACATTTTATCTACAAGCAATGGTAGTTACCGCCTATTTCCTTGGCCTCCGCGTGTCCCACCTTGCCAACCAGCCAAACAGGCGCGTGAGAGTCGCTGGGGTGATTCTAAACCCACGTTAGCAGGTCATTAGATAATTAATGGTGCCGAATTTTAGGGCCAGCAAGTACTCTAGATAGCCTTCTTGCTCTCGCTATCTATGATTCTTCATCTTATAGTACATACATTGTTGATGTGTTCCGAACTAACTTCCCTAAAATTTCCCATATTGATTTTCGAGATTTGGTCAGCGGATCTATAAATGAATTATTAGTTTTCTTCTATGAGATTGGTCTAATGAAATCCTCCTACAGATCTGAGATTAAATTGTAGAAGCTGCAGAGAACCATGGCCGGAAGGCACAAAAGAAGTTTACATAGCCAAATCTACATTGAGGCAATGCTGCATAACTAATTTCATCATTTCTACAGGATTTATCAGGTCATTGTTTTCAGAATTAGAAGGTCATTAGGAGGGTCAATATTCCAGTCTAACGGCGTGACTTTTCCCGTGCCACATCAGCACTGACGACAGGACCCACCTGTCATATTCATCATCAATCGGTGCGAATCGAGCGATTAGTGTTTTCTAAAACATGTCAGCACAATGGTGACGGCTTTTTGAAAAAAAAACCTGAAAGATGGTTGTTTTCTGAATTGGGGTCCCCAATTGTGATTGTTTTTTGCAATTCACTCAAGCCGATCACATGGGCAGTATCATTGGAACCTTTCAACTGCTACAGCTGCGCACTAGAGATCATCCGAACATAGCTGAGTTGGTTCTGAACTCCTGACAGCAAGATCATCACTCCTTTGTGTGTGAACTGAAGTTGTTTAGCAACCCAATCAACCCATATTGGGCCACACGCTTGTAACCAGTCAATGCCTACTACCATATCATAACACCCCAGGGACAACACTCTCAAATCAGTCTCGAATTCATGCCCCTAAGACTTCCATTTGCAAGCCGGAATAAAACTAGAGCGGGATAATGTTCCCTAGTGGCAATTTTAACAAGTATGGTGCCAGTTCGCAGGGCGCGGCGATCCGTGGCTCGGTCTCCACAGACAGGTGGTCGCCCGCTAAAGACCAAGAGTGATGTGCATGTGCTCTGCGACGATGCGGTAGAGTAGTGGTGTTTGTGTTGCATCCGGGTGCACTATTTCCCTTCCTTGATCCATCCATTTGGTGGGTTTTATGTTAGCAAAAACTGTAGTAGTTGCTATTTGGCTTTTGGACTTCTCTCTAGGAGCTGATGTGATGTGATTATTGGTTTCTTTGATAATGGGGCCGGGGAGAGCCTCCCTTTTCTCTAATATGATGTGATATGAATTATTTCGATGCATCCTAGAAATCAGTTTGTTTTGAATTGGCAATGGGGTTGATGTATTCGTCGTACAACTTTGTCAATATGGAAGAAACACTATTGTTTCTAGTGTATGTTAGAACATTATTTTTGTCTTTGAATGTGAGGGTATGTTGTTCGAGCGCAGTGGTCGATACATTGTTCAGATCGAGACAATGCACGTGTGAGCACTTAAAAATAAATTAATTGAACACAGCTGGCTTAGCAACGTAAGGACATATATGATCTACAAGTGTGGAATGGGATCACTTTTGTTTTCTCATTTTTGACACTTCTGGTAAAAGAAACAACATAGTTTGATTTCATTTCACACTTAAATAGGATTGTGGAAGGTTAAAGATAAACTTCTCCTAGTCCAACTAATAAATACTTACATGACAGGAAAAGAGAGATGGAGTCTGAACTTTGAAGTATGTGTGGATACTTACTAAATAGTCTATGAAGATAATGATGCTTGTATTGCATAAATGCAAACGGGTTATATTAAGAGCAATATTACAAAGCATATTTCTCCTAAATTATTTTATCCCCATGATCTGCAAGAAAATGGGGAGATAAGTACTTTGCAAAGGAAGTCATGCGATAATCTCGCTGATCTATTTACTAAGTCCTTACCAAGCTCTCTGTTCCATAAATATGTAACTAGAATTGGTATGAGACGACATCGAGATTTGCAAAATTCAGGGGGAGAAATATTCTAGGATATAACCTGTTGAGATCTTTAGTATTTCACTCTTTTTCCCTTTGTGAGTTTTTCCAAATGGTCTCTCGTGTAAGGTTTTTAATGAGGCAATATCAATGCAAGCATGGATGATATATGTCGTTTTCTCCTTATTTTCCCACTGGGTTTTAGGAGTTTTTCATGGCATATTGTATATTTCTCCTCAATTTTTCCCGCAGTGTTTTTGGAGGAGATGATTCCAAAGGATGATCAGTCACAAGGACAGGCAAGGATTAGGGGGGGTGTTAGGATTTAATTATTAGAGATAATCCTTGTTAGAGATAATCATGATTTTGTCATTTTTGTGCAGCTCAATTGTTAACTTATTTCAACGTAAATGCCATCAGAGAGGAAAATGCCATGTTAGATCAAAGAGAAATGCCACCGATTTTGCAATATGTAAATCATATGATAATGTGGATTCTTTTTCCATATTTTTTCAAACATTGAAATACGAATTGTGATTTATTGTTTCCAACAAAGAACAGGCTTCGAGCACTAAAAGGCATTCTTGCTCAAATACTCAAATTATTGCACTACAATACAAATAAAGTAAAAGATGGGTCGTACGAACGTGTCTACCCAGATGGCCTGGTTAGGAACGACATCCTGTGACCATCCTGCTGGAGTGTGACATACAAGAGCCCGACGGTGCCAATGGCCATGACTAACATGACCAACAGTATGCCTGGTCTTTTCCCCCATTGCCCCATGATGCCGAGTGCAAACGGGTAGAGGAGCACGAGGTTACCCACATTGAACACCATCCCGAGCACCGCGTGCCATGCCTGGTCCGTGAAAAAACCCCATGTCGCTGCCTTGCCTATCGCCGCCCCGATGGCAGCAATATTCACGACGAGCACCGCCACGGTCGGGATCAGCAACGGCACCCACCGCACAGTGTACAGGTCGGCGAACTTCTCGCCGGAGCAGGCCTCCGTCTGCTTGGACGTGAGCCTGAAGTATATCCCCTTCCCCCTGATGAGCTTCAGCGCCATGTACAGCACCGCCGTCGGGTACACGCCCGTGGCCGCGATCATGTAGAACTGCTCGTTGCGCCACCAGTCTTGCAGCGTGATCCCCGCCCATTTCACCTCGAACATGCCGATCACGTGCATCATCGCTATGACAGCGACGAGGTACATGATGAACGTGCCGAACGGCCTCTGGATGTAGTACGACTCCTCGGAGAAGAGCCACATCACCGGGAAGAAGCTGTAGGCCAGGATGAACATCGTGGCGATCGGGTAGATCGACATGTTGAGGTAAGCGATGCGCTGCAGAGGGTGGAGCCGACGGCTGGCGATGAGAGCGTTGCTGTGGGAGAAGAACACCTCGAGAGAACCGCCCGACCACCGGAGCACCTGGTAGAGGCGCTCGGTGAGGTTGATCGGAGCCGTTCCACGGAACGCGGCCGGCTCCATGGAGCAATACATGGATCGCCACCCTTGCCTGTGGATGCGGAATCCGGTCACCACGTCCTCCGTCGCGATGTTGTACACCCACCCAACGTCTCTCCCCCATGAACTACCGTCCTCGTAAGCGCATGTCATCAGGGTGGCTATGTCATTGCTAAGCCCCTCATCGACCAACACCGGGGTGATAGACCGCTCTTGGATTGCTCCATCCGGTATCGACTTCAGGAATGGCGTCGAGTTACCCAACTCAGCGGCCTTACCTACCAGCTTGATGTTCTCCACTTTATAGCGTGGTGGCTCCATGCCATAGAGTGCGACACGACGGAACATGGTACCGGTGCCGAGGTAGGTAGGTCCTTGGAGGCCGTTGAGCGAGAGCATGGTGCCGTCGAAGAAGACACGGTTGTGGTTGGAGTAGCGATCTGTCGGGTCGACATCGTCGAAGCGTTGCGGGAATTGGACGAAAGCCGTGTTCTGACCATCGCGAGGGTCGAGCATGAAGCACATAGGGGCACGGAGAGCTCGTGAGTTGTTGATGTAGTGGTCGCAGTCAAAGTTGATGACGAAGGGAGCATTGGAGAGAAACGCGGAGACGCGGAGCATCACGTTCATGGCGCCTGCCTTCTTTTGGTTGTCATAACCGGGATGCTTCTCCCGGGAAATGTAGACGAGCATGGGGAGTCTTGTGTCAACGTTGCTCAAGTCAATTGGACTGTTGGTGCTCACCGATGATCCAAGTTGTGGTTTACAACTTGGATGGTCTAGCATGACCTGTCAAAAGTGCATAGTAGTCACACCATTTTTATTAATCAAGTAAATTTGAAAAAAAATGATAGCGCACGGTCAACTGAATAACTATTTTATATACTAAAACCACAACACAGCATAAAATAGAGGGTTATGCTATTAATATAGCTATTAGATATTAAAAATGTGGTACATAAGAAAATTAGAGATAAAAGATTTAAATTCTTATAAAAAGACAACAGCCGGTCGTCGACTTGGTGAACTATCTATTTATTAATAAATCAAAGCCGTTAGATCTACATAATTGTACCTAAACAGATTGCGTTCATTATATCTTCATAATTGTATCAAAACAAATCATAAGCATTATATGTACATAAATGCACCTAAGCAGATTGTGTCATTAGATCTACATAGTTGCTACTAAGCAAATCATACTCGTTAGATCAACATAACCATGCCTAGACATATCACATTCTATAGATCTTAGTAATTATTACTTAAACAAATCTTAATCGTTAGATCCACATAAACATACATAAATAGGTAATAATGTTTAGATCTATATGAACATAACTAAACTGACAGTATATACAAAATAAATGTAAAAGCTACATGTATCGATACCTATAAAGTTGTCCATTAAACAATGAAGTGATAAATCAACGCAAAAGAATATCCACATAAGATAAAAAAGAATACTTCAAGATTTCCCGCACTAAAAGATGATGCTCTCTTATTGCGAGGGGCACTTTGCTTGTTCAAAACAAAAGCCAAAAAAAATTAGTTGTCATCTGATGGATCATGTCTTTATTAGTAAATCTCATCCATTAGATCTATGTAGTCATCCATAAACAGATCGTATCCGTCGGATCAACATAACATACTTGCAGATATCACAAACATTAGATCTTCATAATTTACCTCAACATGTCGTTAAATCCATGGTCGTATCTAAACAGATCATATCTTTTTGGTTTACATAATCGTACCTAAACATATTACATTATGCTATATCTGCATGACTTACCTAAGTATACCGCATCTATTGGATCTTTATACCTATACCTAAATAGGTTGTAACTGGTAGATATCCGTAAATATAGCTAGATAAATAAAAACTGGTAGATCATCAGAGTTGCACCTAGACGGACCACACACGCAAAATCGTTCTTTTTTATTTCTTGGCAACATGATCACATATTCTTATATATAATAAAAAATGATAGATCATCTGAGTTGCACCTAGACGGATCACACACGGAAAATCATTCTTTTTTTATTTCTTGTCGAACATCATGCATTTTGCAAATGGAGCTAAATGAGAAGAAAAGGAGGCATGCATGAAATAAAAAAATAATTACCAATTTGAACACACTGAAGATGATGCCCTCACATCACCCAGCTAGTTTTGTTAATTCACTCTTAAGTAGATGTGACTATCCATTGTGTTTAATTTTGTCTGATGTTCAAAGTCTAAAACTAACAGATTTTCAAATTTCCTTTTCATTTTGTGTCTTAAGCCACCAAATCAACATGTAGCACGTGGACTGAGATTTAAGACTGGGATTTAGCTAGATTCATAAATTTAGAGGAATTCAAAAGGTGTAACTTATAAGTTTAACCTGAATGAACAAACAGAAAAATGTTTACCTGAACAATTCCAGCATGGTGTCCTCTTCGATGGTTGTCAGCTTGCTCAATCCATGTACCCGCCCATTGTGTCCCATCAGCCATCCAAGTGGCATGTACACCATCATCGCCTTTGTTGTAGGCATCAGATCGTCGGCGGATGGTTGTAGAAAGGGAATCTATTCTCACCTTGAACTCACCATATTCTCTACGCACACGCCTGTGATCACTCATGAACTCTCCTGCCATACCCCCGACGTATGGCCGGGTTTTCATCCCAAAATAGTTCTCCGGGGACCTTGGCTCGACGCAATGCTTTCGGCAAAACGGGACCCACAACGCGGCAAAACTGGCAACCTGGAGCATGGCCTCGTAGTGCACCAAGGTGCCACCGTCGTCGGAGAGGTAGCAGGCGTACTTGTCGACGGGGTAGTCGGCGGCAAGGATAGAGAGGATGGTGTTCACGGTGTACAAGACCGGTTCATCCACGGGGTCGACGGTGGTGACGAAGACGTCGATACCTGGAAGGATGGCTTCGCCGTGCCGGTCCGCCAGGGCCACAAGGTCCGGCACGCGTTTGATGGGGTTGAGTTTGGGTAGCTGGTTGAGGAGCCATGAGAAGCCGAACCAGGCGTCCGCCACCATGGACGTGGCCCAGAGCCACGTGCCATCATGGTTCCTGTGTTCTACTCGCCACGCGAAGAAGGCGACGATGGCGACCAAGCGCACCAGGATCAAGAACCTGTTGTTGTTGCAAAGACGGTCGTGAGTATTCAAATTCAGAAGTTTAGGACTGGACTATACTACGACATCCGTTTCGAATTATAGGACGTTTCGGGTATTTTAACATGAACTATATACGGACTGGAATGAAAATATCTTATAATAATGAGAAGATCAGAGTACTCATAAAAGGAAATAAAAAGAGCATGCATGTCAGAATGGACACGTGCAAACTGACCTGTAAGGATGCAGGATGCTTCCCTTGACCTTCATGGTCCGGAACAGTAGCGGCCGGCCGGCGCTGGCTCCAGACATGTCTCCCCCCTCCGCCACCCATACGTCGTCCTTGGCACGCCTGCCCTCGGCGGCAGCGGCGGAGGCGGTGTCGGTGGCAACCAGGGCCTCGACTCGCAGGGGCATGGTGTAAGCCGTGGCTATACTATGTAGGTACGAGCACCTAGCTAGACACAGCTGATGCTGATCTCCCTAGCTAGCTTGTTCGTGTCGACGAGATGCTTGCCCTGTGGGGGATTATATAGCGCTAGCTAAGTCGTCGTCGTCGTCGTGGTAGCCATACTAAACCATCGGCCACGACTTCCGCCCGCATGGTCAAATACTGCAGCTGGATCGAGGCCGCCGCACGTACTTACAGTGCACCGCGGGAAGGATCACATTTCAGAGTTCTGGCCGATCAAATACAACCGGCCAAAACTCAACAGCTAGATAAGTATATACTCCCTCCGTCTTGAATGTATTTTTAGTTTTAGATACATCCATTTCTGCGACAAGTAATTAAGGACGGAGCAATTATATATTTCTACGCATTTGCTATTTCTGAGACAACTGAAAATAGTTTGAAAAACAAATAGTTCAAAAACAAAACAAAAAAGACACAACTAGATTTCTACGCATTGCGGAGGTACGATACTAGTCTATGATACTACCCACTACTACAAGAGGTCTTATATAGGATTTCATTGTATCTGACTTTATATTCTATATGTCCCTAATGAGTACATGTCGGGTTGGTTGTGTGCCCAATCAACTGTCATGTTAGCCTGTAAATGATAATCAATAGATCGGGTGAAAGTTGTCATAGTGTCACAACAAATTCGGTAAAAGCTGTCACAATGTCACAACTTTGTGGTAAAAAGTAAAATTCGCACATAATGCTCTATACATTTGTTAATTCATGGCCCTCGTGTTGTCTTGTTGATTTATAGGTATTTTACTGTTATCAATAATACAAGGGGTCCATATGAGGACATATATGTATTGCATCTACACAATTTTTGAGGGAACTATCTAGTGAAGAAAGAAACTTTGATTTGGAAGTGGGCAGCCCAAGGTTTGATCGTTTAGAGCACAGGGAGGGACATGGTTTTTGAGCTTAGAGAAGGATACTAGGAGGAACTCATATAGAGAAGGATACTAGGAGGAACTCATAAATACATGGTCATGCCGGTAGAGGCACATTGTGCGAAGGTAATTGCATGCGGTGTCCATGGTGTGGTGCTTGATTTCAGCGATAGTAACACATTTTAGCCATCAGCCTAGTAAAAACAGACACGTCGGGTTGCCCGCCGGCCTAAAAGACCTAGACGGAGGGATTACTAACTATCACTTTCAAGGTTTTCGCGCATTCACCAGATTGGGGTACTCACTTCGGCACGTCTGCACCGGTCAGGTTTCTACTGGGGAGTAGAGAATGCCG
>NW_024117796.1:0-99091 GCF_003073215.2 Triticum urartu | reverse complement strand
CTATTTTGTGGCTCATATGTACAACTTCCATCCAATGGTGGTCAATTGTTTCTCGCTCACACAAGGGGTGGCAAATCTAATCCCTTTCGGCTCTATTTTGTAGCCCATATTGTATGAAGCTTCTGTTTTGTGACTCATATGTACAAATTCACTCTAATAGTGGTCAATCGTCTTCTCCTTCTCTCACACAAGCTGCGGCAGATCTAAATCCCTTTTGGCCCCATCGGCCAGCCCATGGGCTCTTCTCCCCTCTGCTTGTTTGGTTGTGTGAAGAGGAGGAATCCCAGCTTCTTCGCTATGGCTAGTAGTTTAAGTTAGGTTTTTTCTTGCAGTGGTGTTCAGATGAAAGGCAGTGTCTCACCTTCGAGTTGGTCTTTTGGGTTTTGATCCTTCTTGAGTTTGTTCATGGACGAATTCGACGGTGCTCCAGTGTAGATTAATGTCATCTCAAGAAGCGAGCAAACCTTGTTTTAGTATGGAAGTGGTCGTGCTAAGGCCCGATCGGACCAATGCACCAGAATAACTGTCGTCAATCAAGAAAATTTAGATCGGAAAGATCAAATATGTAGACACATAACCGAAGAAAAACAAAGATTGGATCAGTGCACCAGAATAACTGTCATCAATCAAGAAAATTTAGATCGGAAGGATCAAATATGTAGACACATAACCGAAGAAAAACAAAGATTGGTTCGAAACAGATCCATCAAACACCAGCATGATCGAATCCCACGAGATGATGGAGACACATCGTCACACACCCTCTAACGCCGCTAGAATGCACCACCGAGGAGGAGGGGGGGGGGATTGGACATAGAGACATTATCCCTAGTAGGGTACATCGACGCCGCCACAAGCCCCAACCGGGATGATGAACCAAACAAGGACAAGAGCATGGTCCCTCTCGCCTAAGAGGGGGGGGACCTCTCCACCTCCATGACCCAAAGAGGATCGAAAGTGAGGCGGACCGACACCGATGGGAAGAGGGAAAACCCTAGTCGCATGGGAGTCGCTTCTTGGGGAGGAGGAAAACTAAGGATATGACTAATGCATGAAGACTTCCCAGCTGTCATCGACAAGGTTAGCCTGGCTTCGGACCTTTGGTAGGGAAGTAACGACCACGGTGGATCAACGCATTGTTGTTATACTGGTAGCAAATTCACCGAGGATAGATCCACCTGAGACACACCTCCACACGCCCACCAACGATGCTAGACGCACCACCGAAACGGGGGCTAGGCGGAGAGACATTTATTCCATCTTCAAGGAGCCCCCGCCGTCTCGCCTTCCTGAGCAGGACACAAACCCTAACATATCTCAAAGGAACGACTCACAACGGAGTCCTCCAACTGGCCCTTGTTAGGATCCACCGCGCCCCATGGCCCTAGGGCCACCGGAGACAAGGCGGACCTGCGGCAGAGCTGGCGAGAGGCAGAAACCCTGGCTTTTTTTGGAGGAGGAGGAGGTGGCTGCGTGGAATCTTTGCTCGGATCTGGTTGTTGTTCGTCTATGTTCGTGCGTTTTTGGGTCGGATTCTTTCGATCTACGTTATTCTTCATCAGCGGCGGTTGCTGTTATGGTGCGCTAGTTCTATGGGGTCTTAGCACGACAACTTCCCGACTGTCTACTACAACAAGTTGTGCCCGACTCCGCCGAGGGAGGGGCGATGACGGCGGCGTGCCTTCGGCTCGCTTCAGTGCTTGTAGTCGTTGCTAGGTGGTTTAAGGATCTGGATGTAATTTTTATTATTCCTGGTGTTCGTTGTACTGTCATGATTGAAAATGAATAGATCGAAAGTTTTCTCGCAATTTTTTTTATCGCATCATTTTTTTTGGCAGTAACTAGCACATCAATTCAGCTGGTTAAAAATGCAGTTGCATAAAAAAAGTTATGCCCCATAAAATAAAAACCCAGTCTATACAATGTGTGTAACCATGTGGATTTTGGTTAGGTGAGAAGTACTAACTCGTATTGATCATCAACAAAAAAAATCCGAATTTCCAGTCGACTGGGATGTAGAGCCTACTGTAGCTTGGTGTGTACTAGTAGTATATCAGTATTGGTTTAAGCACTCCTCGGCCACTGGTTTTTCGAAGACAAAGAGACAAGGAAACAGGAAATGCAATTCCATGGCGCAGAGCGGCGGGAAGAAATTTGGGAGCAGCTCCGATGTTAACCGGGCCGCGAGTCCATCCGTGCGCACCATCTTATCACCACCCAAGCAGCCCACTCCCTCCACAGCTTCCATCGCATCCTCTCCTCCGAACTCGCCTTCCCTCCACAGCCACAAAAGCCGTTCCTGGAGCTCGCCAGCCAAGTCTCTCACCTCGCCTAGCTCCAAGGCACCAGGCGCACCATGGGTTGCTCGGGCTCCAAGGAAGTGGCGGTGGCCGAGGTCGCCTACCGCCCTCCGGCCACCAGCGTCTCCCTGTTCGACATCAGCGCCGTCGAGGAGCCGTGGCTCATCGCCAAGCAGAACGCCGCCGCCGCCAACGGCGACGTCGAGGCAGACCAGAGTGATGACGAATACGAAGACGACGATGAAGAGGAAGAGGAGGAGGAAGAGCAGGACGCCAAGAAGCCCACCGCCGGCGTGGCGCTCCCTATCCTCGACAAGCTCGACGGCTACGAGCTCGCGCCGGCGTCGTGGTCCGAGGTGAGCAAGGCCCTTGAAGACATCAAGCCTACGCTCGACTCCAAGCAAACGGCGGAACCCAAGCCTGCCCCCAAGAAGAAAAAGAAGAAGAAGAAGCAGCCAGCTGAGGTACAGGCCCAGCCGGCGGCGCCGCCGCCAACGCAGAAGGAGCAGACGTCCCAGACGCCGTCTGTTGGCGGCACGGTCGAAGCTGCCAAGAAGGACCCGCCGCCGGTGAGGCCGTACGCGCATGTCGCTGAGGATTCTGACACGAAGAAGCCCCCGCCGCCGGAGCTCACAGGGCGGCGCGTCGTGAAAGAAAACCCCTTCCTGCTGCGGGACCGCGAGGCCAAGAACGCGGACGGGACCGCCGCCGCGCCCAAGTGGCGCCGGAGGGACCCGTTTGAGGGGTATCCGGAGCGACGCCCCCCGGGCGCGAGCGGCGGCGGGGTGGTGCTGTACACGACGACGCTCCGCGGCGTGCGGCGCACGTTCGAGGACTGCGAGCGCGCGCGAGCGGCGGTCGAGACGTGCGCGGAGGCGGCGGGCCTGACCGTGGACGAGCGCGACGTGGCGCTGCATGGGGAGTACCTGCGCGAGCTCCGGGAGCTGCTGGCGGCCGACGAGGAGCAGGGCGCCGGCGTCTCGCCGCCGCCGAGGCTGTTCGTGATGGGGCGGTACCTGGGCGGCGCGGAGGCGTGCGCGGAGCTGGTGGAGAGTGGGAAGCTGGCGGAGATGCTGCGCTGGGCCAGGGCGCGCGGGGAGGCGTGCGCGGCCAAGGACGGCCGCGGCTGCGAGGGGTGCGGCGGGGCGCGGTTCGTGCCGTGCCTGGAGTGCGGCGGCGGGTGCAAGGTGGTGGTCGGCGGCACCGGCGGCGTGGTCGAGAGGTGCGGCAGGTGCAACGAGAACGGCTTGATGATGTGCCCCATCTGCCACTGACGGAGCTCCAAACTTTCATCCATGCGTCTGTGCATACGTACACAAGGCAAGCATGTCGTTGCCTGCCGCGATCGTGCTTAAATCAAAGCATGTTCTCTGTAGTATATGGAATACGGTAAGTACAGTTTAAGAAGAACAGGGTATGGCGTGTTGAACCGAAAAGGAAAACTTGGGCGTGTGTTGTGCAGCTTTGGCAATCTGGCTAATTGATGGAGTAATCTCTTGTAAATCTGGTTGTCGGCCAAAGAGAAGAAAATGAGTATGGCTTCGGTTGTAGTTATCCTTGTCAATGGTGGTGGTAGTAGTAGAGATGTTTGCTAGAGCTGCTGGGCTGCATGCCTCGAGAGGCATGAGGGAGTAGAAGCCGCGAGGCAGCTTGTGAACCAGCTCGGCAAGCACAGCTCGCGGAGATGATGAAGTGTCATGTCGTGATTCAAATTCAGTATAAAGATAAGGCTAACTTCTGATGAAGCGAGACCCGTTGTCGGAGAACGGGGCGTCGACCTGTTGGCTGGGCAGCTGAGGTTGCTGCCAGCCCATCCGAGTTCGAGTTCCGGCACGGACGCGTGGTGTCCATGAAGTTTCTCCTATAAAGAAAAGCCAATGAAGGTTAGCCCTTGGGTTGATCTCATTTTTTTGAGACCCGTCGTCGGTAGGTTTCGACCGAAGCGGAGCGAAGCGAAGTTAGGATATGGGCTCTTGCAAAAAGGAAAACGTTTGGGTACGGTACACCGGCCGAAACTTCGGCCGGTCTCGCGAGCTCGCTCGATCCCAAATTCTCAATTAATCTGATCTGGCGGTCTCGTTTTTCCCGCACATGCCCCCTTATCCTCTCTTCCGCCCCGCTCCTGGCCTCCCGCAGCGAGCGCGCGTCTACTGCACAGCCGGCCGGCGAGGGGACCTCCAGCACCATCCCGGCTCTCCCCCGACGACCACATCACATCAGGATGCGAGCTCTCTCTCGAAAAAAGTTGCAGCTCCCGCACGCAGCAGATGCAGCTCAGCTCTCTCTTGAAAAAAACTACAGCGCTCGTGCCAGCAGATGCAGTTTCCCTGTCGCCTCCGCTTGCAGCTCAGCTCCCTCGTCGACATTGGTCGGCCGTTCACCATGGTCACCTCCTCCGTCCATCACCTACCGAACCTTTCCAGCACTGCGCAACACTGGTTGCAGCTTTGACCTCTGCGGTTGAAGCAAAAGAAAAGATAAATGTCATGGTTGTCCTCGAGGAAGAAAGCCGGTTCCAGCAAATTTCATGGCTGTTTTGTAGCACCACTAATGTTCGGTTCCAGCAAATCCCGTGGCTGGTTGTAGCACCACCAATGCCCCATTCCAGCAAAAACTGGCATATGTTTTTTTGCTACATCAGGGGTCCAAATATGCTACAACCGGCGATCCAAAGTGCTACAACTGGCATATTTTTTTTCGAAATGGAGGCAAAAAATTTGCCTCATCTATTAAAGTAGAGGAGAATAGAGTTTTGTAGAGTTACACAAGACCGAAGTACGGCATGACAATTACTCGCGCAATACAATTTTCTCTAATTGTTTAGTCCCTGCAGTAACCCATAAGTTGGCCTCATCTATAATAAGCTTGAGAAGGATTGGCGGTGGCGTCTTTTTGTGGCGGAAGACTCTAGCGTTCTTTCGTTCCAAATTGTGCAGGATACGAGCATGATAAGGGAGGCCATGGCTCGACGATCCGGAATGCTTGAATTGGTGCCGAGAAAAGATCACAGTGCACCCACCAATCGCTTCAGCCGCGTGATTTCAAAGATAGTATGTCTATAGATATTTTCTTTTTTATAACAATACCGGTAACTTTGTACATAAAATTTTTAGAAATTTTTGTAAGAGGAGCACTCTGCGCCGGTGCGCCGGCCGAAACTTTCGGCCGGTCGGATGTGCACCGCCCGATTAACATTAACACAGCCGTTCGATTGTCTCCTCTATCCAAACAGCTTCGCTCTAAAACGCGACTCTAATCCAGCGAGGCACGGCTCACCCGCGGCCGCCGTTCGAAGCACCTGGCGTCGGCGTCGCGGATCCTGGTTAGGCGCTCGAAGCTCCCCAGAGTTGCCTCGCCATCGACGCTCGCCACGCCGTCGGTCGCTGCCGTAGATGCTCGCATTTTTGAGTTGCTGGTTGCAGCCCTGCTGCACGACGGTAGCAGCTCTCCCACACTTCCTCCTCGACCTTTGCGGCCGTGGGTAGCCGTCGCCGGCCACGGCGCCGCTGCTCGTCGCTGACAGCTTCGCCGCTGGTGGCGCCTCCCCAGTTGCAACGTTCATGGAGGCGGCAAAGTAACTCGCGAAAACCACTATATGTAGTTCCAGCAAAAAATTGCATCGGTTGTAGCTTATCCTGTCACTGGTTGTAGCTCGCCGTGCGCAAGTCGTAGCCTCGATCTTCTCTGGTTCCAGCAAAAAGAAGACGGCTGTAACAAATGGCGTTGCAGGTTCTAGCAGGTGGCCTCGTGGTTGTAGCATTCTCGACATTGCCGCCTCTGGTTTTGCGGCCGTCGCGCCACCGTGGTCACCACCGTAGTAGCAAAACATTATGCCGGTTCCAGCATCTAGCGATAGCGGTTGCAGCATCTGTGGGCACGTGGTCACCACCGTAGTAGCAAAACATTATGCCGGTTTCAGCATCTAGCGATAGCGGTTGCAGCATCTGTGGGCACGTGGTCACCACCGTAATAGCAAAACAAATATGCCAGTTGTCTTCTTAATTAATCGATGAGGCAAAACTTTTGCCTCCGTTTTGAAAAAAAACCTCTCGGCAAGGTTGCATGGGAAGCGGTTATTGGGCGTATATGTGCCGGTAATCAAATTCGGCTCTTGGGAGCATATGCTCCTCCCCATAACTTTTTTCCAAATGTCAAAAAATATGAAAAAAAATAAATATGATCATTGTCACACCAAAACGCTACCTGCAAATTTTTAGGAGGAAAGTTTAAGTATTTTGATCTGTGCAAAAAAAAAACAAGTCAAACGACAAATGTTATCTCCAAATATTACACTTATTTTTGTTTTTTCACCGGTGAAGCACCGTCATCTCGCCTCGCATTCAGAATTTTAAATTTTATTTATTATTTATTTTGAATTTACTGTTCATTAGGGAGCATATGCATCCAAGAGCCAAAACAGCACTCCCGTGTATGTGAACACGCATATGACATCAAAACATTGGCCGCAATAAGTAGGCAATTACATATGAGATATTAAACCGGCATGGAAGCCGAGAAACTTATTCTGACCACATGTCCGTTCATGAGCAGGCCGGTTTTAAACGCAACGCCGGCCGAGCTCCTTCCATCCGCCTTCTATTTAAACAAGGCCAGACGATCCCGGGCAAGAATCGCACCCCTCCGCCGCCCCCCCATCTCCTCCATCATTCTTTTGATGGCTTCCGAAGAGCAGTTCTCCGGCATATAAGCCGTCTGGGTGGCCGGCCGAGCCCGCCAGATACGAGCGAGGCAGCTCGCTGCTCCACCTCTCTCGCCTAGCCTGACAGAGCCAGTTGCCATCCAAGCCGGCACATGGTACAACACCTCGGCACTCCAGGCCAGCTCGATGAGGAGTGGCGAGCCAGCGGGGAGCACGGCCGCACGGGCATCGTCGCTGCCATCGACGACGCCGCGTCATACCGTGCCTCCCATGTCTGCGCCCACGCCTCCCGTGCCTGCGGTCGCGCCATGAAGGTAGAGACAGAAGCCGGGTGCACGGAAAGTGACGAGTCAGTGGCCAGCGCCTTCGTGTTCGCCATCATCATCGAGGAGAAGTAGAACACGGGAAGTGGCCGCCGCTTGGGTTCCATGAAGACCACCGCCGAGGCGACACCGGTGTACACAACCGATGTCTTGTCCGGTTCTTCTCTTGCGAGGGCCTCTGTCGATCCCACATGGGCTTCACGGAAGCGTAGGCGCCACCTTCCCCTCCCGCTGAAGCATCAGCTGGGGTTCCACTCCGATGAGCGGTGGGGAAGCGAGCCATCATTTGTGCTAGAGTATATTCCTCCGGAGCTTCCGGCAGTCCGATGATCAGTCTGCCGGACATGAGGAAGACAAAAAGATCCGCGGGCGGCCATTTAAATGAGGTATTACTATACCTTGAGAGACGGACTAGCACCGCTTAGTTGATGTAAATGTAATGAAACCCGTCATGTTTATATGAAAATCCGGCATTTTTATATGAAATCCGGCCGTGTTTGATCGAATTTTGTTAGGTTAGTTTGAGTTGTTGTGCTGACGTTGGATGACGTCCTCCCACATTCGTATCCGTAGACTGATCCTTCCTGTCAGCTCGTGTGCATTTCTGTTGCTCTGTCTTCTGCTCTTCTGAACCTTCCAGTCCACCAGCGTGACCTATTCTTAAGTGTTGACGTTAAAGCATCGGACACCATATTCCATCAGGGATGCTCTGCTGTGTCCTCCGTCGCCTTGCATCAAGCAAACATGTTCTGCTTGCACTTCTTATCGTCAAGCAAACATCTGGAAATCAGGTGGTCGGGCAAAGACAAAACAATAATACTGGAGGAGCCAATGGTTACCGTTACCTTTGCTCTTGAGCCACAAAGTAATTTTCATTAAAAATTAAACTTACAATATGTACAACATAAAGAAAAAAGAAAATAAATGAAAAACTGCTATCAGTTAACAGGACTTTTGCTCTGAATAACAACACCATTCCTCAGGTGCCAAAAACCAGCGGCACAACATCAGCAGGACATTGCTTCTGATCTCCGTACAGGGCGCCAACAGACTAAGAGCAGCCAGTCAGGGCCTGAACTTCTGAATGCCTCTTCAGGCAGTAATTCCCGAACTCCAGGGTACAACATGCAGTAGCATGGTGGGCATCTTCATACCCATTCCCACGTATGTCGCACCCCAGGGTACTTCTCTTCTTATTGTGATTTGTCGCCAGACAGTCAGTCGCAACACAAAACCCAATTATTTCCTAATGTTTTGTTGTCTCTTCTTATTCTCAGCATAAACATGATTGCCCTTAACAAAAATCATTTTGAGCATCAACATGCTTGCTCATAGAAAGCGCGAGAAATCGGTAGCATCATGCGCTGTTTCACCTCACCAACGGGAGGTGAAACAACAAGACCAACGACTGCACGGATCACAAGTTCCTTACAAACCTAGGAATCTGGTAACCAGTTAGGCATTTAGGCTAGGCTGCACACACTTCTCCGTGAAAATTTTGTCAAAATGACCACAGCGATAGATGCACACACTCACACAAGGATTCAACTCATTTTCTTCCTGTCTTGCAAACTGGCTGCACCGTGCTTCAGGAGGAAACACAGGAGCGAGCCGTAGTACAAACTAGCAAAGATGTTCTCCATAGCTCAAGACATAGTTTGAACTGAGAGCATACCTGGCATGACAGTGAACTATTATTTCCTTATGATGACCGCAGCCGATCGCCTGCACTGGCCTAATAAGAATACATCTTTTAGGTAAGTTATTATTGCCAAACAGTATTGTGCGCGGATGGAAATCGGGTGTGATAGTTTCTTGAATACAGTGAACACCAAATAATCCCTAATGCGCAAAGTAATAACCAGTAACTGCAGTTAAAAAGAACAACAGTAAGAAAGACACCACAAACACTTGGTTCATTTCTTATCTTTGCTATCAGCTCTACATAGGTGATCCTAGCTAATTGTCAAAGGAATAGTGCTAGTGTAGTATTAATTCCTTAAAATAGTTAGCAGCCAAAGTGAAATGATAATTCCAAATGATGCACCGATAACCTGGAATTATAACAGAATATTCCAAGTGATGCAATGGATCAATGAAGAGTGAATTGCAGAACGTTTCTGAAAAGCTGGCTATAATTTAATCACTTGTTAATCACTAACAAGTGGATGATCGGCTGCAGCCAAAAAATAGGAACATGACACGCATGTATATCTGCTAAGTTCAAGAAAACAGAGACATGAGTCAGAGCAACAGGCAACATTTCAAAAACTGACCCGAATGACTTGTTTTTTTTTTTGAACGGTCACCGGGGGGAGAGCTTCCCCACCTGAATATATTACCACTCAAAGGAGATGTCGAGAATTACAACAGCAGTTCGGTTACAACATCAGCCAACCTGAATGACTTGTAACTTTAGTATTAACTTCACGGGAACCACTTCAGCCAAAAAGAGTATTCACACAGGTGTAAATTTCAGGCAACCATGAAACAATTAGAGCTTCTTGATTATAACCTATCTAGCCGGCTCATAGTGGACCTAATTCATACACACTGCGGCGGTCAAAGAAAAAAGAACATGAGGCTGGCAATTACAGAATCCAAAGGGGAGACAATCTGCACCTGCGCCTGACCATGATAACCTTTCTTCTGCTTATCAGTATAAGTTTCATTTCTCCAGCTTATCTTAAGATCAAACATCAGGTGAAGCATTGATTCCTTAGAATGCTTAGCAGATAAAGTGAAATGATTAATATAATTCCAAAGGATGCAACGCAAAGGCAGAATTGTAACAGTATGTTTGAATACCTAACCAAATGCAATGGAATCATGAACAAGAATGGACTGCAAACCAGAGCATTTCATCAAAAACTTGCTTATAATTCAATCATTCAATTAAACTAATTCTCCTTGCACTTGTAAGAAAATCAGGTGCAACTTGCTAGGAGAAGTAGTTTAATTGAAAGATTGCATTGTAAGCAACCTGCTAAAACACAACATAGAAACAGTTAACGCACATATATTTGCAAACATTTAGTATTAACTATTAAGTACTAAGAACTAAAAAGAAAGTCCATTCTTCAGTTCAAGAAAATAGCACATGAGCCGGAACAATTGGCAAGCATTTTCAAATGCTGGCCCAGATGACTTGTAATTTTAGCATCAGCACTCACGGCAACCACTTCAGCCCAAAAGGATATTCAATGAAATACAACGCAAGAGTGTTAACAGTCAAAAATTCTTGGTCATACTAACCTGTTAACAATCAAAGTTTGACTTGGGACAAACCTAATATGCGAAGTAAAAAGGAACGGAGGGAGTATATAAAAAAGATACAAACCATCTCATAGTGGACCCAATTCATACGCATTGCGCCGGTCATAGAAAAAAATATCATGGCTCTGCACATCAGTACAAGTTTCTTTCTCAAGCATATTTTAAGATCCAACACCATATGATGCATTGCTTCCTCACAACGGTTAGCACCTAAAGTGAAATATTTTTTTTCAAATAATGCAACAAAAAGACAAAATTACAGCAATAACAGAACATTTCATTTGACTACTGCGCCAACTTTTGTGAAAATCAGGTACAACTTGCAAGCCAAGAAGGAGGATAATCTACCTCATTTCACCTTTGGCAAAAAACAAACACAAAAACAGGAATCAAAGGTACATTTGTTAAATAATTAGTATTAAAAAGATAACTAGGTAATCTCCAGAAAAGTAACATTAATTAAAAGACAAGTCAATTATTCGGTTCAGTAAATAGAGACAAGAGACACCTAGATTGCTAACTATTGAATACTACTAAGATCATTATATAAACAGGGAAAATAAGTCCACTCTTCAGTCCAAGGAAACAGAGACATTAGTCAGAATATAGGCAAACATTTCAAACGATGATCCAAATGGCTTGTACTTTTAGCATGAACACTCACAGCAGCCACTTCCGCCCAAAATGATATTCAATGAAATATAACACAGCCATGAAATAATCTGGTAGAATCAAGTACTCTACCAGGTCTAGGCCGTAGGTGGTAAGGGAAGGATGGAGGAGGGCGTGGCGAGGAACGGGCGCGCCGGCGGCAGGGCGCCGTCGCGAGCTAGGAGAAGGGCGGCGGCGGTTAGGGCTGTTGGCGGCTAGGGTTTCCGGCTCCTCAGGGAGCCGGGCAATAGGAGATAATATTCTTCTTATTGCTTGATTCCGAAAGAGTCTTACAGCCTATATTTATAACCTAGATAACTTGCATAATAATTAACCTAAGATAACTTGTGGGCCAAGCCCCCTAACTACTGCCCGGTGGGCCTCTTCCGGATATAAACTAAACCGGCCATAACACTTCTCCCCGCCTGCACAAACAGCTCGTCCTCGAGCTGTAGGGTGGGGAAGCGCTTGCTGAACTCCTCGAGGTAATCAACCAGCGTCAAACACCTTCTCGACATCTGGGACGGCCAGGTCGGCGGCGATGGCGTCCTCCGGAATGTAGTCTGCAACCTCTAGGTAGAAGAGTCGCGGGCAGGCGTGGCCGGGCTTGTAGGGATCGTCGCAGTTGAAGCACAACCCTTGGCGGCGACGCTCGAGTATCTCGGCAGAGGTGAGCCGGCGGAACGGGCGCGCCGCGGTCGCGGCGAGGGGTGCCGCGGAAGCCTGCGCAGACCGACCCGGTGCGGAATCTGGCGAAGGTAGTGAGCCAGCGGCCCAGAACGGCGAGTCCTGCTGAATGGCCACCGCGCGGCGCTCGAACGCGCGGGCGTAGTACATGGCCGTCTGGAGATCGGGGGGATCCCGGAGCTCGACGTCCACGCGAATATGGTCCGGCAGACCGCCCACAAATAACTCGGCGCGCTGAGTCGCGGAGACGCCCGGCGCGTGGCACGCCAGGGCCTGAAAGCGGTCGGCGTAGTCCTGCACCGTGGATGTGAAGGGTAAGCGGCCGAGGGCCGCCAGTCGGCTTCCACGGATAGGAGGCCCGAACCGGAGGAGATAGAGCTTCCGAAAGCGCTCCCATGGTGGCATGCCGCCCTCGTCCTGCTCGAGGGCGTAGTACCAGGTCTGCTCCGCGCCTCGAAGATGATAGGACGCGAGCCAGGTACGATCCGAAGCGAGTGTCCGCTGCCCTCGAAAGAACTGCTCGCACTGGTTGAGCCAGTTGAGGGGGTCCTCCGTGCCCTCGTAAGTGGCGAAGTCCAGTTTGGCGAAGCGAGGGGGTGTCGGCCCGCCGTGCCCGGGGGCGGCTGCAGTCGCCAGCAGCGTGTATGCCGGTTCGGGGATTTCTAGGGCGTAGTTCGCCGAGCTGGAAGGATGATCAAACCGCAGAGAGGGCGTCGGGTGTTCCGGCGCCGTGGAGTACACCGGGCCCGGAGACGATCCGGTCGCCCACGCCGGAATCGGCGATGGTGACGGCGGAAATTGCACCTGGTGCAGGGGTCGACCCGTGGCCCGAGACGCGGGTGGTGGTGCTGACGATGGCGGTGGCGCCGGGTGGAGCTGCTGCACCGGCGCCTGCGTCGGGGGGGGGGCGGCGGTGGCGCCGGAAGAAACTGCTGGGTCAGACCCCCCAGCGGCGCGGTGGAGGCCGGCCACGCTGGCCAAGGCTGTCCCGCCGCCGAGTAATGCGGCAGCAGCAGCGGCGGTTGGGGCGCCCCTGCGTAGGGCGCCTGGAGGGCCGGGGCGGCCCACTGTAGCGGCGGCGGTCCGTAGGCGGTGGTGACGGCGCTCGGTGGCGGGGGCTGGTTCCCGGCGAGGTAGAGGGTAATGCCACTGACCGTCTGGACAAGCTCCCCCAGGGTGCCCGACACCTCCTCCCGCGAGAGGAGCGGGGGCGGATCCCCCGTAGTGGTGATGGCCGCTGGTGCGGAGGGGGCGGTGGTCCCGGACGCGATCTCCGTCATCGCCATGGAAGTGGTCGGCGGCAGCGAGAGCGGGACGGAGGTGGATGGTAACGGCGGCGGTGATGGAGGGAGTGACATGATCGGCCTGGTGTCTCTGGATACCAAATTGGTAGAATCAAGTACTCTACCAGGTCTAGGCCGTAGGTGGTAAGGGAAGGATGGAGGAGGGCGTGGCGAGGAACGGGCGCGCCGGCGGCAGGGTGCCGTCGCGAGCTAGGAGAAGGGCGGCGGCGGTTAGGGCTGTTGGTGGCTAGGGTTTCCGGCTCCTCAGGGAGCCGGGCAATAGAAGATAATATTCTTCTTATTGCTTGATTCCGAAAGAGTCTTACAGCCTATATTTATAACCTAGATAACTTGCATAATAATTAACCTAAGATAACTTGTGGGCCAAGCCCCCTAACTACTGCCCGGTGGGCCTCTTCCAGATATAAACTAAGCTGGCCATAACATAATCCAAGCTTCTTCATCATTATTTTTAATATATTAGCAAAGCAGGTAGTGGGCTCACAGTGGACCCGGTTAATACATACGACAGCACCACCAGAGTCAACAGCCCTCGGATGAAAGGCTACGTGTTCACAACATAATCTTCTCTTCAGATGAAAGGCGAACCATTGACAACATAACCCTCTAGTGTAGGAAAGAAGGTATGCTGAACAAGAGTTTGCTTGAGCTGATATGGCTGACCAATGAGTCCACCGCTGTCCTCGAAACTGGCAACCAGCTTGCCACCCACGTCAAGCTGAAGTAGCCAGCGGCCAAACGGGACCAGCACTACCACATCGCCAACCCAAGAAGTAAACACCACACAATCACGCGGGTAAAACAATCCAAACTGCAAGGTGAGCTCCGCATACGGTATTTCAACCCGGTATTTAAAAGCCCAGACCTCGTGCTCGTAGTCCTGCATCATCCAGATATCAACAATTGGCTCGTCATCATTGTAATCATCAAAACTGGACATGCCGAGCATTCCATCCATCTCAAACAGATCAGACAAATTAGGAACAACTGGAGTGCGCATCTGCCGGAACGACTCAGCGACGGTGTCGAACACAATTATCATGTTGCTTATGCACCAATGCAGGCTACCACGGAACAGGAAAGGTCCGCGCGAGAATACCAGTTCGTTCAAATTGGGGCCTTCGATGTGTAGGTGCCACGGCGGCTGGCTGGAGCCTAAAGCGTATGTGTAGACGAGGGAGGAGCCATCTGGTGCTTCAGCTTTCTGCAGCAATACTAGTCGGTACTCGCCGGTTGGGCTGTGTGAGTACATCCCCACGGCCACGGGTCGGGGAGCGCCAAAAGGCATCCCCACGGCGGATAGGGGACCGCCAAAAAGCATCGGGAGGCAACCATACTGACGAGTCGCCGGGTTGCAGATGAATAGTTGTTGACCAGCTTTGCATTCTATCCAGAAGACGATTAAGCCGTCGCAGGAGACCCTCGGAATTAAGATATGGCGGCGAAGTCGCGCGACGGTCTGGGGGGTGGCGGCCCCTCCCTGGTGGTCGAAGGAGATGATGTCTAGGGTGAAAAGGTCGCCGCCGTAATTTTTGACGTAGGAGAGAGGGAGGGAGGGCTGGCGGGCGTGGTGGGCGAGGAGGAAGTCGCGGGTGGAGGTGGTGCAGCGCCAGGCACGGCAGACGGCACGGCAGCGGAGGAGGTCTTTGGGGGGCAGGCGGACGAGGATCTCCCAGATGGCGATTTCGTCAGGGAGGCCGCCGAGGAGAGGAGGCGGTGCGGCCTCCGCCATGGTCGCTGGCCGGGAGTTCATCCTGGATCTCGCTCGATCTGTCCCGGAGCAAAGCAAAAAGGAGTGGTGCAGTAAGCTTCGAAAGAAAGGAGTGGTGGAGTGGTGGTGATGGGTGACGGCGGGGGACTGGGTAGGTCTTCCTTTATCTCCCTTTTTCTATACTACTCCCTCCGTTTCTAAATATTTGTCTTTCTAGACATTTCAAATGACTACTACATACGGATGTATGTAGACATATTTTAAAGTGTAGATTCACTCATTTTGCTCCGTATGTAGTCACTTGTTGAAATGCCTAGAAAGACAAGTATTTAGGAACGGAGGGAGTAGTAAACATGCCCGTGCGTTGCAACGGGCCCGATAAATACGGCTCAAGACCCCCACAATTCAACGTCTTCTATTTCAACATGGTGTCCCACTCGTGTCACCATTTGTCTTAGTTCCTCACCGACACCGTGTCACCACTTATCTTAGTCTCTCACCACCAGCGATTACCGCAGTGTCCTCTAATCACAACATGTCTGGACTTCGTCAATCCCAGCCATTGCATGACACACGTCATTAACGTGCAATCACAATGGAATGTTTAAAACATTAAAAACTAATCTTGTCGAGCTGGACATGAGGATCGCTCTCCGCAAGCTATTCCCTACACTTGGTCTCACGCATCCCGCTACAGTGATAACATGGAGGCCATCGAGGAAGGTAGCACCCTGAGTAGGGTGTCATTGGCGGCCATCGCAGTGCTTCACTACCGTGAGCGGGATCAAGGACCTGGGTTGTGGAGGATCACTCAAAGTCTGATCCGTTGTGCATTGTTGATGGTGCCAACGCCGAACCGGGGATTGGTCATCACACTCTAGCACGCGGCTTTCATGAGCCCCTTCCTACACCGACTTGTAATTATGAAAATTTATAATGACTGTGGGCTTCGCCCCAGTCTCATCTAGCAGAAGACCCGTGTGTTGCTATAGGCAAAAGGTGAAAAATACCTCCGCATGCACCATCGAAAGCGTCAAAATCATCTACTTTTTGCCTCTTTGTTGACCATTATGCAATTCACCGATCTAAGCTCCATCCTGCGGAGACATGATGTTGAGTGAGAGGATGCATCAATGTCGACGGTCGGGCATACACCTCTCACAAAAGTGAATTGGAAGTAGATGGCATGCAAGGGTAGGTTGACGACAACAGCTGGCAGAAACTTCGAATATGGAGCAAGGATAAATAGACAATCAAGTCATGGTCTCCTTTTCTCTCTTATTACTAACTAACTAATTCAAAAAAAAATATTTATCAAAAAAACATCTTAAGAAACAAATACCCTTTCCTATTGATTTTAGCTCTAAAGCTTTTTGCTGCCTCAAACTCACTGACCTATATTGAACCATTCAATATATAGCACACCCTTTTTCGGGGAGCGGATATATACTCCTAGAGTCCGTGCCTCCATTTTTCTATGGTTCTCATTGACTGATAACTACACATCAAGTGCACCTTGATACTGGTAGCAACTGGTCGCGCACTCCCACACTCGCTTTTTTATTATAGGGCCAAGATGATACGACCGAAAATAATTCAAGCCCTATATCTGCACAACAAGATGTAACAGAACATCCTTTCATTTCATTGATCAAAGCATATTTGTAATCACCCAATTCATAGTTTTGAACATGTCAATGGCAGGACTGACACGTCCAACAATCATACATATATTGTCAACTCTCCGCTTCGATGGCGGTGGCTAGGTCAACCTAGGTGCTAGGTGAGGAGACCATCATACGCAGTGCCAGTTCCTAGAGGGCATCCGAGGAGGCCGGAGAGGCTTGCCTCAGGCAGGAGCCTAGAGACGTCGTCCCATGCTCGGCAACGCCAGCCACTGCAGCACCTCGCTTGACAACTCAGCATTCTTTAAACAGCCTGAAATAATTCGTAGTGTCATTAAAGACTGAAGTAAAGTTTGATTTAAAAGTTTCTTCAGTGCTATATTTACCAGTGGTATGAGGAAACCTTAGCAATAAATTAATATGGTCGGTAAGAAACATATGGTTTTTCAGTAAGAATTCACCCTTCCAAAGCACGAAACTTGCAGATTGCCACCCATCTTCAGTCACACTTGAGACCAGAGAGACTGAAATTGAAGGCGCTGGAATAGACCTCATCTTCCTGGAGGTAAGAGTTATTCAAGAGCTCACTTGCAGGAAGTCTTTCATCTACAGGAGCTAGACAGATTTCTATGAAATTCTACTTGTGTTCCTGACTCTAAGTTATACCTACTAAAGTATTTTAGCAGTAAACATTATGTTAGCGTCAGACTTACATAGTTGCTTTCGAAGAGCAAAAAGTTTAACGCAGCTGTATTAGCAGGTCAAAAGTAACACCCGTTAACTCCATAATCCTAAATCTCAAGAAAAGACTCACCAAAAAAAGAAATAACATGTAATAAACTGTTACCAGGAGTCCAGCATCGAGGACATCGCCTTTTGAAGAACAAATGCCAAGTGTATGTGAGCTAAATATACTTATACAGATCTAGGGGATACGATGAGACTATGCTTCCAAGCACAGAAAGAAGTACATGATCGGCAATGGCACAAACAAATCTGCACATAGTAAATAACCTGATACAGTATAGACTATACACCAAGGGAAACAGGAACAAAGCGATTCACAAAATGTACAAACTTTACTCTACAGACTCTGCAGGCTATAAAATCAGAACATATATACTCAGGTGCAGGTTCTTCAAAATAACTTCAATTGGTTGCACCTTTGCTCAGATCAAATACAAATAGTAGCTGCATTTGTGTAGAACAAAGAATGAAGCATTCATAGCTTAGCTGCCCTTTGCTTCAGTTAAACAATACGTGCTAGCTTGCTTGATGGTTGTGCCCAAAAAATCCAGAGTGAACAACTCTGAACCTGGCTCTAGCTAAAAGAACAAAATCATTGGCTTAGGTAAGCTTTACTCAGGTTGCTTGATGGTTGTGCCCGAAAAATTCAGTCAATAACTCTGAACCTGACTCTGGCTAAATTACAGACACTGTGACATGAGTAGCAACCTGAGTAAAGCTTACCTAAAAGAATAACATCACAGAGGCCTCTCACCAAGGACCCGGGAAGCATGCGTAAAACTGATGCTCCTTTCCATAGCAGAAATATAAGTGAACTGACAATCAACTATTCTAGTCATCCATGCTTATATATAGTATAAAAATATGGTGAGTTCAGAAATTAATCTTTTCTTTAAAACTAAACAAAGAAGGAAAAGAAACATACCTGTGCGACCGATCGAATAGGGAAGACATGGCATAATTGTTGTATGCATGTACCCAGCAGTGGGCGTTTCAGGCACCCTGCAGGTAATTTTGTTGGACACTTATCCATTAACAGGAGCATCAACAATGGTATGGAGCAAGAACCGTGGCTATGAACAGACCTTGCAATGTATCTCGGTGGAGGCAGCGTCGAGCGCAAAGATTGCGCATGTGACCGCAGACGATGTGAGCACGGCCCAGTTGCAGTGATGCAGGGAGGATGCGAAGGGCAGCGGTGTGCTGCTGGATTGACAGAAGAGGCTGCGAATAGCACAGGGTTCAGCAAGGGGATTGGAATACCCAAGCAACTCATTGTATTGCCAGTGAAGCGTTCTGGTGCTGTAAAGTCTAATGCGCCTGCATTTTAACACAATGGTTGTTAGTACACGACCAGAATAAATTTTTAAACAAAGTAACCTGAGAGTATATCCACAGTAAATAGAATAGGTATATTTTCACAGATCCGTAGCTGTCAGAAAAACACAATGTCACACACCTTTGACACTTTGCTTTTTCCATTGATGCAATAATGTCGCCAGACCATATAGTCGCCGATCTTCACTGTTCCATCAGGACTATTTATGAATATATTGTCACACTTTAAGTCGCTATGTATATTCGTTAGCGCCGGACTCTAATGATATTCCAGCCCTGTCAATATCTGTATTGGCCATCGTCTCATAGCTTTCATACCCACTTTCTTGTGCTTCCTACAGAACCTGGTCATTGTTTCAAATTTCAGCAATCAAAATGTATTGAATAGAAGAGCGATAAGAGTGAAATCTATCTGTGGTTAATTTTCTAGATGCATTTAAGATGTGCGGCCAATCCCAATCAAATTTCCTTTGCACAAGAACAGACTCCGGTGTATTTAATACGACACCAAATTAATAAGTACGTCAACTTGTAAACAAAATGGGTAATCCATAATAGAATCAGGCAAAGTATTACGAACGCTCCCTGGTAGGAAGAGACATATGAGTTGTGCATGCGAGATGTGCAGGGCTCTGTGATGATGTTAACTGTATTCTTGTTCTCACCAACCCATTAGGCGAACAACTCCTGAATGTTCTTGTCCCTCGGCATCTTCAACAGCTGGATCTCCATACGCATTTGTTCTATCTTCTCTGAGGAACCCATGACAGAATCTTCAATCTATGTTTAGCTCCATGTCACCTCATCACCCTCCAGCATATCGAAGGTTTAATAGCTATTGGAACAATATACATTAAGGAACACGTGGTGAGCAATTTCCAGTCTTACATGGCCACTGATAAATTCCAACCCAAAAACGGAACTCAAATGTTTAAACTTGATTAAAAGAACTGGGGTTTATTATAGGCTATAGGTTTGAATTTGGAGTCTGGCAGGCATACTAATAATGCAGCAAAGCGAATCAGATGAGCAAAATTAAATACGTTTTCCATGAATTTGTTGAGGTTCACTAAAAGCATGAAATTCATCAGTGGATATTGTAGAATTCAAGCATGGAAGGTCGCACTTCATAGATGATTGGCTGAAATCAAACGTGTGAAATCACACTCTAGACAATGGGTCAATGACACAGATACGTAGAAAAAACATCAGATAGTTCAATTGAAGGATACACTATGTTGGCCACGGGCGCCTCATGGCTTGGCTCGGCTTGTTCGCCTCCTCCAGAAGCAGGAGGACCTCGCCCAGGCGGGCGTTGCTCCAGTACGCACCTATGCCCGACTTGGGAGCCCGTGGCCTCGGCGGACCTAGGACGCGCAGGATCCACGACGGTGCTCCCGTACGCTCCTACACCCGGGTTGGGGCTCGGGAGCTCATGGCCTCGCCGGAGTTTCGTCCAGGCTGCAGGGCACACACAGGGCCCATCTCCGTCGAGCACAATCAGTGCATCCGCTTGCGGTCCAGCGCGGCAACCCGCGTTGCTCCGGAGGCGGCGCTCCGGTGGCCGGCCGGCGTGGGGTGGCGGTCCGGCATGGAGATCCAACGACCATGGCTTCCGCTTCCTGTGAAGGGGGGGAGAGAGAGAGGGATGTGAGAAATAGAACCAGAGGAAGGGAGGGAAGAAGGAGAGGAGGGCAGGGCGGCGCGTTGGTCCGGCGGCGGCGCTCCGATGGCCGGCCAGCGCGGGGCGGCGGTCTGACATGGAGGTCCAGGGCCATGGCTTCCGCTTCCTGCGAAGGAGAGAGCGAGGGGGGGATGTGAGAAATAGAACAAGGGGGAGGGGAAGGAAGAAGGAGAGGAGGGCATGGCGGCGCGTTGGTCCGGTAGCGGAGCTCCGGTGGGCGGCTGCGCGGGGCGGCAGGGAGGCACGAGCGCGAGCCGCCCGCGCGTGGAGGCGCTGGTTGCGGTCGGCGGCGGCGGACACGGGCAAATGCGGCAGGGTGTCTTTTGTCAAAACGGTTTTATCAGATCCACTTAAACAGGACTGCGGGTTTATTTCGAAGTAACATAGGGGCTCTTTCGCAAAAACACCAACGACGTACGACCAGAAGCGATCGCTGGTTTATTATATTATATTAGGGAAAGATATAAAAAAGTTACTTTCTTATATAAATTCTACTAAATTACTTTATTAAATAAAACTAAAGTTACGTCATCTTGCAATAGACGTTAGCGGTTCTCGGCATCTACGGACCTTGTACTCGGACATGTCCGAACGCGTCCATAAACGACGCTCGGCCGCCGCTCAAATGTGAGTGTCCATGATCGTTCCTTTCATATGCAAATCATCAAATCCACATAAACATGATGCAATGTAGAACAACACAGATAGTGTATATAGGTACACGTAGATCGACTAGGACATAACGTAAGGGAGTTCATCATACATGCCAACGAACTACCAAAAATCGGCATGTTCTACTAGGTAAAATAGGGCTATGGAGAAAGTTCACTCACGGTTGTCCTTTCCTTTCCCGTTCCCTTCCTTTTGCCCTTCCCCTTGTCTTGTCCCCTTTGTCCCGGTTGTAGCACTCAAACATGACGTAGGGGTCGAGGCAGATCTGCTCGGCGACGGAGCTGGAGGTGTCGGGGGTGGCGTTGGCATCCTCCTTGTCTTTGGGGGGGGGCAGGCCGATGAGGGCACAAATGACTTGTGTTGGTGTCAAAACCGGCAGACCTCGGGGTAGGGGGTGTCGTGGTTCTAAGTCTGACAGTAGAATGGGGGTAAGAATGTAGAGGCAAGATCCTAGCTATGAAGGAGTTGTACACGCGAGTTTTACGAGTTCAGGCCCTTCTCGGAGGAAGTAACAACCCTACGTCTCGGAACCCAGAGGCGGTCGACTGGATATATGCGTGTGAGTTACAGGGGGTGCGAACCCTTGTCCCAGAGGAGGGGTGGCTTATATAGAGTGCGCCAGGACCCCAGCTCCCCTCCGTTACACAAGGTTCAATGTTCATAAAGGAGGAGCGTTACTGGTAACGTCTGAAGTAAAGTGCTATAAATGATTATTAAAGCTATGACTTCAATCCCGAACGTTGCGGAGTGAGTGGCTTCACATCTTCTGGTGGTCGAATGGTTGTTCGCATGGTCGAGTGTCTTCAAGGTTGTCGAGTGGAACATAGCTTCATGGTCGAGTGGATGAAGATCTCTCTTCGACTGCTTCTGGTTCTTTTAGAGATGTCCTTGGGGAGGGTATCTTGGACAGATCCATGACCCTACCCTAGGTACATAGCTTCGTCATTAGCCCCCGAATGGATCATGATTTGAGTGGGGAAGGAGTTGAGAACACTTCAACTCATTCTTCGTGTTGTGAGTATAACTTGTTCTGGAGCCATGAACTGAGGAGACAACGTCAAGTTCTTTTTCGGTCGCCTTGGTCCATTATTAGTTTTTGACGAGTGAATTTTCACAGTAGAATTCTGAATGATAATGCAGAGGATGTTTTCAGTCTAACAAGTTGCCCTGCTCTCCGCGGATTTCGCGGGATTCAAATTTTGGGAAGCGTGCCGGATGGGCGAGGCCGTGGTAATCGGGACGGATTAGGCAGGTCGCCTCGATCTCCACGCCACCTTTTTCGCCACGTATTGCGCGCGCGACTGTTGCGGGATTTGTTTAGATCGTCTGGGCCTACCAGTTAGCCACTTGGGGAATGACCTTATAAAAGGCACCGGGCCGGGTCTTGGCACCGTACGCTCCCATTCTCTTTCTTCTTCCTCAGACCTCTCCGCCGCGCACGCTTCCGCTCTCTGCATCGAAACCTTGCTTGAGCTCGATCTGCTGCCATGGGAAAAGAGAAGACGGTGGCGCTGGAGCGCGCGAAGAAGGCAACCACGAAGGCGAAGGGCAAGAGGACCAGTTGGGGCGGATCCTCGTCAAGATCCGGCCTGCCGCCGGGCTGGATCCAGGGTGATTGGATTCGCTCGACGATTAGCCAGGACGACCTCGACGAGCTGGTGGAGGGGGGGGACTGATCCCCCACAAATCGGCGCGGCTCCCAGGGAACGAGACCGAGCCGCAGCCAAGAGAGGGTGAGTGCGTTCTCCTCGCCACCCATGTCGATCGCGAATTTTCTCTGCCTCCACATCCTTTCTTTTGGGGCTTTTTGAACTTCTTCGGGGCTCAGCTCCACCACTTCACTCCAAACACAATAGTCTATCTGGCTGCTTTTGTGTCAATGTGTGAAAATTTCTTGGGCTGTCGACCGCACTGGGGCCTCTTCAAACATATCTTCACCTGCCGCTCCCAGTCGGTCAAAAAGGCCAATCCGAGTAATGAGAGGACGCACGTGATCCAGATGAGCGGGGGCGTGGGGATCCAGATGAGGAACAAGAGCACCTTCCCGGCGATGATCCTTCCCGACTCGGTCCGCGGCTGGCAGTCGACTTGGTTTTACTGCAAGGATCAACCGACCCCGGGTCAGTCAACTGGACTTCCTCCCTTTTCCCTGGCTCGGGTGGAGAAGCCCTCCTCCTTGAAGGTGGTTCCCAAAGATAAGGCGCATGTCAAGGTGCTGGTCGAGCGGGTCGTCCAACTCGTCCGCAACGGGGTGACTGGGATGGACCTGCTGGAGGTCTTTCTCGGTCGACACATCCAACCGCTTCAGGCCCGTGATCATCTGATGTGGATATACTCTGGACTCGAGGACTCCACTCAGATCCACCCAGAGGACGTCAGTGAGGACATCTTGGAGAAATGGCTGATGGGAATCACCAGCAACAAAGACAACCCCCGGGGGTCTAGGAGGGTGATTCCATTCGACCACTCGCGCCAGCCGGAGCAGGTATGATTCTGTTTTACCAAGTATCTTTCCGATTCACTGTGTGACACCTTGTTGATGGTCGACTGTACTCCTTTTGCTCGTTGTTCTTTCAGGCTCTCATCGACATGTACTTGATGCCCAACGGAGTGCAGGAGCAAGACGTCGAGGAGGGAGCGAGCGGGGGTGAGAGCGGCGAGTGGCACTCGGATGCAGAGGAGGACGAGGAGAGCGACGACTCGAGGGATGACAAAGAAGTCGACTCGTCGAGGAGATCCAAGCACGCACACGACCCGGCAAGCACCCCGGACCTGGCGACCGCGCCGACTGGGCTGTCTTGCGCCCCCGGACGTCTTCCCCAGCGCCGATTGAGAAGGCCCCGAAGCAGCCCAAGGTTGTGCCGCCTCCAGCTCCAAAAGCACCGAAGGCCACCTCCTCCAAACTGCCCAAGCCTTTGCCCAGGATCAAAGTGACCGTCCCTACCATCTCCGTGTAATCATCTGACTTGTTCTTTTCGTCGACTCGAGCAACAGGACGTAACCGACTGAGTACGGACACTTGCAGTGCTGCTACATCGGGAACCTCTTCCCTCCAGTATCGAGATGAGGATATGGAAGACGCGGTTACCTCCAACCCAGGTAGAAACTCTTATGATCTTGTTCCTGATTACTTGGTCGATTGCATTCTAGTGGTTCACTTGGGGTCGACTGATCTATCTTGCAGCTCCACCCAACGTCATCGATCTTCCAGATGACAATGAAGACGTGGCTCTTAAGCCCAGGAAGAGCAAAAAGGTAGCAGCTGGCAAGATGTCTCAGCAAGGGCCAACAACAACACCACCCGTCCGTCAATCTGAAGACGCGGGCAGGGCCTCTGTAACCTTTGCCGCACCCTTGTCAAGTGAGCACCCCGCACCGTCGACTACACCGGTGATTCCTTCAGTCGTCCAACTCCACGCCACGGAGCTCCAAACTGCCACACCTGGGTCGTCTGCTCTCTTTTTCACCAGCTACCCTGTTCTGGACAACCAGTCGGAAGCGGCTGCGGAAGCCATCCATCAAGCTAACGTGATGATGGAGCGGATGAAGACGGTGCATGAGAATAGCCAGGCTGCTTATGACGCCAGCGCTGCTCTTCGAGCCAATGTCCAGGTAAGTAGACTTTTTGGCTGACCTTGTTCTATCAGGATATGCTATCTGAAACATTTTCTTCCATACAATCTCCTGTTGTTTGCGTCGAATCTGTACACCCACTGGGTGTTTTGTTGTCTTTGGTATTTGCGTTCTTCCACTCGGTCTGGGCGAGTGGGATCTGGACCGGTGGGGGCACGCTAAGTGCACCCACTGGGTGTAGTCCCCGAGACCGCAGTCGACTGCTGGCAGTCGACTGGGGTCTGAACAGTTTTTTTGACTTGACCCGGGCAGACCGGTCGAGTTGGGTCATAATCAGCGGGGGCATGCCAAGTGCACCCGCTGGGTGGCCCCCTGAGACCGCAATCGACTGTGTGCAGTCGGCTGGGGTCTAAGTGAACTTCTTTAAGTTTTATCCACTCGGAAGTGAACAACCTTTGATCTTGTCGATTGACACGTCTTTTGCCTTCTGCAGAAGTCTAGTACTCTCATCTCCAAGTTTGCTGAACTTGAGGAGAAGCAGAGGCAACTCAACCTCGACTTGGAGTTGGCCCAGCAGAATCTGAAGAAAGCTCAAGACGAAGCTGCTGGTATGGAAGGTAACTGCCTGTCGACTGTCTTTTTAAAACATTTCTTCGAGCTCTTGTCTGATTCGATTGCTTCTTTTGCAGAGAAAATGAAGTTGGCTCTGGAGAAGAAGGACTCGGACCTCGCCGCTGCACAAAAGGAAGCCCAAGACAAAACTTCCCTTGCAGACCAGAAGTTGGCTTCAGTCGAAGCACTGGAAGGGGAGGTGACCAAGCTAAAGTCCTGTCTCAACGAGTCTAACCGAGAGGTGAGTCATCTGAAGAAGGATAAAATTACCCTGAATGAAAAGCTGGAGTCTGCGGTCCACAAGAGGAATGACACGGAGGCTTATCTGAGAACTCTTGCCAAGAAGCTTTATCTTATGCGGGAAGGTATTTCTTTTAAACCGACTGTGTTGATTCTTGCGAACGGATCTTGTCCGGTCAACTCACTAATTTTGGGCTGAAGAATTCTGCCAGACTTTGACGAGGAAACTGGAAAGGTCGAGACAGGTCTGGACCCTATCGCTTCTCCAGTTTGCGACAAAACTGCAATGAACGTGCTCCGACTGGAGTCTCGTGTCGCCAACGTCACAAGCTACCTCGCACGCCTGAAGGAGGCAGTCTCACGAGTCGACTCATTGCTCTGGCCAAGGGCGACGCTTCAAAGTGACCTGGAATCCCTGATGGCTCGACTCAACGAGATCCCTGACCGAGTGCAAGAATGGAAGAAGTCCTCTGCCCGGTGTGGTGCTGACGTGGCGTTGTCCTTGGTGCGAGTCCACTACAAGGAAGCTCGTGAAGACAAGCTGGTGGCGATCAAGGTTGCTAAAACCAAAAAGCATGACTTCCAGTCCTTCATGGAGACTTTCATAGCTGCTGCCACTCGGATCGCGGATGGGATCGACTTGGACGAATCCGTCGAGCCTGCCAGCCCTCCTGCTGCCGAGTGAACAAACTTATGAGACTTGAATCTGCCTTAAATTTGCCTCGGAATGCCTAGTGATTGCTGTAACCGTTAAACTCCTTTGGGCTTGATGCTCGAATACTTTTGGTTTGCTGCTTGGAACTTTAGGATTTATCCGAATTTGGTTTATTTCCGAATATGCTTGCGTTTTGCCTTCAAGTGGACTTTGTTCTCTGCTCAGAATAGTCTGTGCGCTGGAGATGCAGCTCTGAGGCGGCGACTCCAGTCGACCTACGCTTCGTCGTCCTTGCAGATAGGGATGGAGCGCACATTGTACTTGTGGCGTAGTCCCGGAGAAGAAGGTTGTAGTCGACCTGCACCTCGCCGTCCTTGCGGATAGGGATGGAGCGCATGTTCTACTAGTGGCGTAGCTCCGAAGGAGAAGGTTACAGTCGACCTGCACCTCGTCGTCCTTGCGGATAGGGATGGAGCGCACGTTGTACTTGTGGCGTAGCTCCGAACTTAGGCAAGTAAGAGACTGTAGCTAAGCCTCCGAGTGGGAGGGTTGCTCTCCACTCGGTAGGGTTTTTTTTAAACTTAGGCGAGTACTGTACTGCAGCTAAGCCTTCGAGTGGGAGGGTTGCTCTCCACTCGGTAGGATTTTACAAACTTAGGCGAGTACTGGACTGCAGCTAAGCCTCTGAGTGGGAGAACTTAGGCGAGTACTAGACTGCAGCTAAGCCTCCGAGTGGGAGGGTTGCTCTCCACTCGGTAGGATTTTACAAACTTAGGCGAGTACTGGACTGCAGCTAAGCCTCTGAGCGGGAGAACTTAGGTGAGTACTAGACTGTAGCTAAGCCCCCGAGTGGGAGGATTGCTCTCCACTCGATAGGATTTTACAAACTTAGGCGAGTACTAGACTGCAGCTAAGCCTCCGAGTGGGAGAACTTAGGCGAGTACTAGACTGCAGCTAAGCCCCCGAGTGGGAGGATTGCTCTCCACTCGGTAGGATTTTACAAACTTAGGTGAGTACTGGACTGCAGCTAAGCCTCCAAGTGGGAGAACTTAGGCGAGTACTAGACTGCAGCTAAGCCCCCGAGTGGGAGGATTGCTCTTCACTCGGTAGGATTTTACAAACTTAGGCGAGTACTGGACTGCAGCTAAGCCTCCGAGTGGGAGAACTTAGGCGAGTACTAGACTGCAGCTAAGCCCCCGAGTGGGAGGATTGCTCTTCACTCGGTAGGATTTTACAAACTTAGGCGAGTACTGGACTGCAGCTAAGCCTCCGAGTGGGAGAACTTAGGCGAGTACTAGACTGCAGCTAAGCCCCCGAGTGGGAGGATTGCTCTTCACTCGGTAGGATTTTACAAACTTAGGCGAGTACTGGACTGCAGCTAAGCCTCCGAGTGGGAGAACTTAGGCGAGTACTAGACTGCAACTAAGCCCCCGAGTGGGAGGATTGCTCTCCACTCGGTAGGATTTCACAAACTTAGGCGAGTACTGGACTGCAGCTAAGCCTCCGAGTGGGAGAACTTAGGCGAGTACTAGACTGCAGCTAAGCCCCCGAGTGGGAGGATTGCTCTCCACTCGGTAGGATTTTGCTAACTTAGGTGAAATGGATTCGCGGCTAAGCCTCCCGAGTGAGAGGCTTACCCATCACTCGGTAGGATTTTCCTTCGAACTTAGGCGGAACGGATTCGCGGCTAAGCCCACCCACTGGGGGATTTCAGAGGTAAATAAAAGCAACAACAATCATGCGAGAAGACTGAAAAGCTCTTGTCTTTGACGAACAAATTACAAAGGTACTTCTTATTACATTTTATTCGAACGAGTGCTTAAGTATAAAAGGGGCGGAGCAGCTCCGCGTTCCAGGCCCGTGGCTCGTCCTTCTGATGCTCAACACTGTAAAGATGGTATGCTCCATTGTGGAGAACTTTGGTGATGATGAAGGGGGCTTACAAAGCCGGGGCGAGCTTGTGTGGTTTCTGTTGATACACTCGAAGAACCAGGTCCCCCTCTTGAAAGGTTTGGCCCCTCACGTTCCTGGCGTGGAATCGATGCAAGTCTTGCTGGTAAATGGTCGACTGGATCAAGGCCATCTCTCTTTCCTCCTCTAAGAGATCGACTGAATCCTACCGGGCCTGCTCTGCTTCTTCTCTGGAGAAGAGCTCGACTCAGGGTGCATTGTGGAGCATGTCACTCGGCAGAACAGCTTCGACTCCATAGACCAAGAAGAAAGGAGTTCGTCCAGTCGATCGATTGGGAGTTGTCCTCAAACCCCACAGAACTGACGGAAGTTCATCGACCCAAGTGCCTGCTGCGTGTTTGAGGTCACGCATCAGTCGGGGTTTCAATCCTTTGAGAATTAGGCCATTGGCTCTTTCTGCTTGTCCGTTCGACTGCGGGTGAGCGACTGAAGCATAGTCGACTCGTGTGCCTTGAGAAGCACAGAAAGCTCTAAACTCATCAGAATCGAAGTTTGACCCGTTGTCCGTGATGATGTTGTGTGGAACTCCATATCTGAATGTCAATTCTCTAATAAAACTAACAGCGGTGCTGGCTTCAAGACTCTTGATAGGTTTAGCTTCGATCCATTTGGTAAACTTATCGACTGCCACGAGCACATGAGTGAAGCCGCCCCCTACCAGTTCTCAGTGGTCCAACCATATCCAAACCCCAAACAGCAAAGGGCCAGACGAGGGGAATGGTCTTCAGGGCTGACGCTGGCTTGTGAGACATGTCCGAGTAAAACTGGCAGCCTTCACATCTATCGACTATATCTTTCGCCATTTCATTTGCTCGCGGCCAATAGAATCCGGCTCGGTATGCTTTAGCCATGATGGCCCGAGAGGATGCATGGTGGCCACAGGTCCCCAAGTTGATGTCGTTGAGGATCATTCGACCTTCTTCTGGCGTTATGCATCTCTGGCCGACTCCAGTCACGCTTTCCCTGAATAATTGTCCTCTTATCACAGTAAAGGCCTTGGATCGACGGACGATCTACCGAGCCTCTTCTTCATCTTCTGGGAGTTCCTTTCTGAGGATGTACGCAATGTACCGCACTATCTAGTCGGGAGTGATGACCAGAACCTCCATGATTAGGTCGACCACGGCTGGGACCTCGACTTCAGTCGGATTTGTGGCTCTCTTAGGCTGCGGGGGCTCTTCAGTAAAAGGATCTTCTTGAACGGTCGGTGTGTGAATATGCTCCAAAAACACATTGCTGGGAATGGTTTCTCTCTTGGAACCTATCTTTGCCAAGTCATCGGCTGTTTGATTTTTTAGTTGGGGTATGTGATGGAGCTCTAACCCCTCAAACTTCTTTTCCAGCTTCCTCACCGCGTTGCAGTAACCAGTCATGGCTGGGCTTCTAACGTCCCACTCCTTCATCACTTGATTGACTACCAGATCTAAGTCGTCGTAGACCATGAGGCGACAGACGCCGAGTGAGATGGCCATACGCAACCCATACAGGAGTGCTTCATATTCAGCTTCATTATTGGAGGAATCAAAGTGAATCTAGAGGACATATCTAAGCTTGTCTCCTCGGGGGGATACCAGAACCACCCCAGCACCGGAACCATTCAGCATTTTGGATCCGTCAAAGAACATGGTCCAGTGCTCCGAGTGAACTTGAGTCGGCAGTTGTTGTTCAATCCACTCGGCGAGGAAATCTGCTATTGCTTGGGACTTAATAGCCTTCTTTGCCTCAAACTTGATATCTAAGGGAAGGAGTTCAATCGCCCATTTTGCCACTCGACCCGTTGCATCCCTGTTATGCAGAATCTCAGACAATGGAGCGTCGCTGACGACTGTAACAGAGTGATCAGAGAAATAGTGTGCAACCTTCTTCGTGGTCATGTAAATCCATAAACAAGCTTCTGATAGTGCGGATATCTCTGCTTTGACGGAGTCAGAACTTCAGAAATATAATAAATTGGGCGCTGGACTTTATAGGCTTTTCCCTCTTCTTCCCGCTCGACCATAAGTACTGTACTGACGACTTGTCCAGTGGTTGCTATATAAAGCAGTAAAGGCTCTTTGCTGATTGGGGCAGCAAGCACCGGCTGGGTGGAAAGCAGGGCTTTTAGCTCTGCAAATGCTGCATCGGCTTCAGGAGTCCACTCGAACTTATCTAATTTCTTCATCAGTCGGTAAAGAGGCGGTGCCTTTTCACCGAGGCGAGAAATGAATCGACTTAGGGCGGCCAAGCAACCAGTAAGCTTATGGACATCATGCACATGCACAAGGCGTTGCATCTGGAGTATAGCACCCACTTTCTCTGGGTTAGCATCGATCCCTCGTTCGGAAACGAGAAAACCGAGTAATTTTCCGCCCGTAACTCCAAACGTGCACTTTGATGGATTAAGCTTGATATCATACCTTCTGAGGTTGGCAAAGATTTCAGCAAGGTCAGTCAATAGGTTGGAACCTTTACGTGACTTGACCACAATGTCATCCATGTATGCTTCCACATTCCGACTGATCTGAGTGAGAAGGCACTTCTGAATCATCCGCATGAATGTGGCTCCAGCATTTTTCAAACCGAATGGCATAGTGACATAACAGAAGCACCCAAATGGGGTGATGAAAGCTGTTTTTATCTCGTCGGGCCCGTACAGACGGATCTAGTGGTACTCGGAGTAGGCGTCCAAAAAGGACAAACGCTCACACCCTGCAGTCGAGTCGACTATCTGGTCGATGCGAGGGAGACGAAAGTGATCTTTCGGGCATGCCCGATTGATATGCTTGAAGTCAATGCACATGCGAAGTGAGTCGTCCTTCTTTGGGACCATGACAACATTAGCTAACCACTCGGAGTGGTAAATCTCATGGATGAACTCAGCTGCCAAAAGCCGAGCCACCTCTTCACCGATTGCCTTCCTCTTCTGCACGGCGGACCGTCGAAGATGTTCTTTGACTGGTTTCACTTTTGGGTCGACTCGCAAACGATGCTCAGCCAGTCCCCTGGGAACACCTGGCATGTCTGAAGGTTTCCATGCAAAGATGTCCCAGTTCTCACGGAGGAACTGGATGAGCGCTTCTTCCTATTTGAAGTCGATGTGGTTGAAATGTGAGTCAGAGCAGCATTGGGGGTCTGTCGGGTGAATGTGAATCGACTTTGTTTCGCCAGACGACTGGAATGCTGAATCTGTGGCGGGCTTCTTGGCTCGCAACAAATCACTCAGATCTGCATTTTTCTGATATTCTTGCAATTCTACCACGGCCATCTGTGCATCGGCGATCTTTGAACCCTTCTGGAAGCACTCTTCTGCCTTCTTCCGATTACCAGTGATAGTGATCACCCCTTTGGGACCAGGCATCTTCAATTTGAGGTACACGTAATAGGGGCGAGCCATAAAACATGCATAAGCTGGCCTGCCCAGAATAGCATGATAGGCACTCTGAAAATCCACAACTTCAAATGTCAACTTTTCTTTGCGGTAATTCTTGGAATCACCAAAAACCACGTCGAGAACAATCTGGCCGAGTGATGCACCTTCTTGCCTGGAATGACCCCATGGAAACTCATATTACTCTCACTGAGTCTGGACATCGGAATGCCCATTCCTTTCAATGTCTCTGCATACAATATATTCAGGCCACCGCCACCATTCATCAGAACCTTTGTCAGTCGGGTGCCTTCGACTACTGGGTCGACCACCAATGCTTGCCTCCCAGGGGTGGCTATGTGCGCTGGGTGATCGTACTGGTTGAATGTAATGGCAGTCTGGGACCACTTCAAATAACTGGGTGTCACCGGAGCGACCATGTTCACTTCTTTGTTGATGACTTTCAATCGACTTTTACTCTCAACGTCAGCGAAAATCATCAAGGTGGAATTCACGTGGGGATAACCATCATCATCTTCTTCTTCATCCTCAACCTTGTCTGCTTCCTTCTCCTTTTCCTTGGGTTGCTTCTCTTAGAACTGTTGGATTAGGAGTCGACACTGTCGAGTGGTATGCTTCGGGTAAATGAAATTACCCTCTTCATCTTTTTTAGTGTGGATGTGACATGGCAAATCCAGCACATTATTTCCATCTTGATCTTTTACTTTCTTGGGGTTCCACGGCCCCTTGGGCTTCCCCTTGAAATTTCCTTGCGTCACAGCTAAGGCTTCACCAGGGGCGGCTGGCTCGGCCTTGCGCTTATGTTTCCGACTGGAGTTACCTCCTCTGGTTTCATGGGCGACTGTTTTGTGCTTGCCACTCCGGAGTTGGTCTTCTTCTTCACCGTTGGTATACTTGGTGGCAATTTCCATCATCCGAGTCAGAGTCATATCTCCTGTCCGACCAAACTTCATATTCAATTCTTGATACTTGACACCTTCTTTAAAGGCACAAATTGCCTGGTGATCAGACACATTCTCCACCGTGTGATGCAATGTGATCCATCTCTGGATATAATCCCTCAAAGACTCATTCGGCTTCTGCCCGCAACACTGTAATTCGGTCAGCCCTGCCGGCCGTTTGCAAGTCCCTTCGAATGTTCTAACAAATACTCGGGAAAGATCTTCCCAAGTATAAATACTGCTTGGCACTAACTGATTCAGCCATGCTCTAGCCGAGCCCTCCAGCATCAGAGGAAGGTGTTTCATGGCCACTTCATCATTGCCGCGACCAATCTGGACAGCCACTCGGTAATCTTCCAGCCAAGTATCAGGCTTGGACTCACCAGTGAACTTACTGACTCTAGTCGCCAACCTAAAGTTGGGAGGAATCACTGCAGCCCTGATGGCCCTGCTGAAGCACTCCAGACCTGAGACATGCACCCTGCTGCTGGTTGGTACATCTCTGTCACGACCCTCTCGGTGAGCCCTATTTTTGTCGACCAAGCCTTGAACGAGAATAGATCTCGCATCAAAGCCCGGCTCTCTGGGGTCGACTGGAACCCCTCGCCCCATACTGTGAGGGCGTCTGTCATCATGTTGCCGAGGCACGTACGACCCACTCCTTGGGGGAGGTGTGGGCACTCGACGACAATCATCGCGATCGATTCGGTGATCATACTGCTCATGGTTTCTATACTGGTCTTGTCGGTCTCCATGTCCCTCACGCCTCATGGGCGATCTTGGGCTGTGAGCCGACTGAACTGAGTCTGCAACCACGGACCTGCTATGGATCCTATTCCTCGACTGAGATACTGCTGTATTCTGGTCCGCTGCTGCACGGAGCAAAGCTCGGATCTGCACCAGACCTCGCCCAGCTTCTGATTAGGAAGGTTGGATCGACTCCGCTATCCGGGCTGCAGCTGCGAGATTCTAGATCAGAGTTCGGTATACCCGAGTCGGAGGCGGAAAGAGTTGACGTCGACTGGATTCAGGAGCACGCTGTCGAGCACGCTCGTCGAGTGCGCGCTAGAGATTCTCGAGTCGAGTGCGCTCAGCCAAGTTGGCCAGGCACGCCTCCTCCAAGGCCTGGGCCTCACGGGTTTCTCCAATGATAGGAGTGTGAAGTGCATCCATGTTCCGACGGCGAAGTTCTTCTCTCCGCTGCGAGGAGAGAGGTTCGGGGCGGTACTCTTCATGAACGCGCGACGGATCACCGTTCCCATCGCCTCCGTCTTCACGGGTGAAGCCAGGAGGACTGCGTGGTCCATTGACCATCAAAACTTCTGCCGCAGGGTCGCTGCTATCGCACTCGGATGCGGTCTCTACGGAGCCAGTCGATAGATCGAACAAGCCGTAGAGGGTTTCGTCGGGCTTGATTGCCGCGACTTGAGGGGTGGCCGACTGGCGAGCCACCGCATGCTTCACCCACCGCTGAAGCCTCGACCGACCGGAACGTTTGCTTCAGCGGGACGCAGGGAGGGGGGAAGCCATAGGAGCCGATCGATACTGGGGCGACGGGTGCCGCATGAGGACGCCGCGGACGCACGTGCGAAAGTGCGTCGCCCCGCGAACGAGGAGTGCGTCGACGTCGAGTGGAGCCTCCTGAAGCCAAGCGGAGTCGTCGGCGACTAACACGAGCGCGCCGAGATGGATCTCGCGGCCCTCAGCCAAACCTCCGCCTGAAACCATGATGAAGGGGATCGGAAAAACTGCAACTTCTCCAAAAAGTTGCTAAGACACCTGCCCCACGGTGGGCGCCAACTGTCGTGGTTCTAAGTCTGACAGTAGAATGGGGGGTAAGAATGTAGAGGCAAGATCCTAGCTATGGAGGAGTTGTACACGCGAGTTTTACGAGTTCAGGCCCTTCTCAGAGGAAATAAGAGCCCTACGTCTCGGAACCCGGAGGCGATCGACTGGATATATGCGTGTGAGTTACAGGGGGTGCGAACCCTTGTCCCAGAGGAGGGGGTGGCTTATATAGAGTGCGCCAAGACCCTAGCTCCCCTCCGTTACACAGGGTTCAATGTTCATAAAGGAGGAGCGTTACTGGTAACATCTGAAGTAAAGTGCTATAAATGATTATTAAAGCTATGACTTAAATCCTGACCGTTGCGGAGTGAGTGGCTTCACATCTTCTGGTGGTCGAGTGGTTGTTCGCATGGTCGAGTGTCTTCAAGGTTGTCGAGTGGAACATAGCTTCATGGTCGAGTGGATGAAGATCTCTCTTCGACTGCTTCTGGTTCTTTTAGGGATGTCCTTGGGGAGGGTATCTTGGACAGATCCATGACCCTACCCTAGGTACATAGCTTCGTCAGGGGGTCCCGAGCTATGGATCTGGGATCAATGGGGAACAAGGGACGATGAACACGGTGTTTACCCAGGCTCGGGCCCTCTCTAAGAGGTAATAATCTACGTCCTGCTTGATTAATTGGATGTGTATATGATTACAGAGTGGATCTACCTCGAGATCAGCATGAGCTAAACCCTAAGGCGATGAGTTGGTATATGAAGCTCCTCCCCTAAAGACTACAACCCTCGGTTTATATAGACACCGGTAGCGTTAGGGTTACATGTGACTAGTTACGGAAAGAGGAAGATCCTGCCTATTCTTGGCTTGGAAGGCACACTACGACTCCGAAGTTCCTTATCCGAACATGGATCTTTTGCCGTGTATACGGCTTCACCATTCTGACCCACATTGCACGGGTCGGCTCTCCAAGGACCCCTTAGTCCATGACTCCCACAGTAGCCCTCGAACTAGCCTTCAACGCCAGGGATTGTGTTCGGAATTCGCACACCAGATAGACTTTAGCTTGCAAGGTGAGTTCTTCAATGTAGTCTGCACACGTTTGGGGTCACGTGGTGTCCGGGATCTGAAACGTCCATTCACTACGGCAGGATCCTGCTAACGCGACACTACGATCAGAGACCTTTTGACGAAACTGTGTGTGATGCATTAATCACAAACAATGCTCTAATAAAACCGTCAAAAAAGATGCAAAACGTTTGCGATGGCGGTGACATCAAACACGGTTCAGATTAGAGTTGTGTGTGTGATGCCTAGCAAACGGTTAATTCAGAAGAACTGTTTGCGATGAGGCAGAACAACAGAAACGGGCAACCAGATGAGGCTGTGTGCGATATACGGCATACAGTTCACTAGGATGAACTGTGTGTGATTAGGCAACACAATAGAAACAGTAAGCCAGATCAAGATGTATGCGATATACGGCATACAGTTCACTGGGATGTACTATGTGTGATTAGGCAACACAATAGAAATGGTTCAACTGAACAAGATGTGTGTGATACGCGGCATACATGTTCGTAATCAGAAATGTATGCGAAGACCAATAATAACACAGACGATTGCTGCTAATAAGCCGTGTGATTTGCTCTGTCTACAAAAGAATAACATATATATATATATAACTGAAATAAACATCCAATTACATAAGTGACTATACAGATCATTCACACACACCTCAATAAACAATTGCATGCATTCTAAACTAGGAGAAACAATCGTCTAGTCATCTACTTCTTGTGACGCTCCCGCCACTGCTCTGTGGCTCGATCCCTCATCTGGGGCAGGAAGAAGACACTCCCTCATGTCAAAGATCCGCATGTACATCTCGTAGCTTGTGTACGCGTCCTTGGTCATGTACTTGACGTGTTGTTCATCCAGTCTCTCATGCCAGACATTGTGCCACGCGTTCTTGTCCTTCTTGCTCTCATCCTTCATCTTCATGTAGTAGGTCTTTCATCTTCATGTATTAGGGGTCGATGATGGCCGAGACGAGGTCAACCAAGGAGTTTTGTTTGTTGTTGTCGCTGCCCCAGACCTTGTAGTGGTCCTGGATGTTGACAAGATTCGGGAATTTCAAGCCCGAAACCTTGAGCTCTTTTAGATCGTTGGTGGTGTGATGCGGAGCATCCTATGGTCATCCCCATGGACCTACCATCGTCTCATCAAGTGCCAAGAGGACCCATGACACGAGCACGAGCTAGAGCTCTCGAGAATGAGGTGACTTCTTTCCTTAGTGATATTGCATATGATCCCCTCGAGACATGGCTACTACCTAAATCCGAGATGTTGTGCATGATCAGGTACCAAGAGGACCCTCCCGAAGATGCACATGAAGATGTACAAGTCCCCAAGTTCACGGATGAAGAGAACCAACAGAAGGAGTCAAGAACACCTCCCAGGCCCCGGACATCCGGCCACGACCCCAGACATCCGGCCCCTGGAGCGTCGTCCACCACAGGTGCACAACCGCCAGGCATCTACAGGCCCCGGACATCTGGCCCCACCAATCCGGACATCCGGCCCTTCCCAAGCTCCCAGAAATCCGGCCTCTAGCTCGGATATCCGGACACCACCGAACCCAAGAGCAACAAGGCTAGCTTCTCCAGCCCGGACATCCGGCCCCGCGTGAAAGCCCGGACATCCGGCCTGACGCCCGGATGTTCGGCCTCCCCTGTCTGCGCACAGTGTAAGGGCCCGAGGCCTGTGTACCCCTTCGCTCACCTAGACTATATATACTCTTCTCCTACCTACGTTTTAGGGTTAGCGTTGTGATAGCTCACTTGAGAGATAGAGCCTTGCTCATCCATATTGGATCTACTCCTTGAGAGAGACCGCGGCCCCTCTACATAGAAGATCCATCTTGGATTCAAGACCCCCTCTTGGGTGGCCCCATCAAGACCTCCTCACGGAGAAGACCGGTTACCATTTGTATCGTCCCTTGTTGATCGTGGATCTTGTATCTCCTTTTGTGTTCATGGATCTAGCACATGTGTGACCGGATCTAGTTGGTTTGAGTGTTTCTCTTGTGTTTCCCTTTGTGTTTTCCCCCTCGTGTTCCTCGTGTTCTTTGCGGGATCCGCTCCTTTCGTGAAAGATCGACCATCTAGGGTTCCACCCTACATCATCTTGGTATCTAGAGCCACGTTGATCACGATTTCGGAGCCTCCCCGTTGTGTTTTCTAGCCTTGTTTTGTTGATTTTCTCCCTAATTTGAAAATTCCCCACAAAAATAGCCCCAAATTGTTTTTTGTGATTTGTTGGTGTGATGAAGTTTTGTTGGATTTGATCCGCAGATTTCAAGTGTTGCAGGTAGATCTAGCTTTCCATCAACTTTTCCCCAATTTCCATCCACAAATTTCCCCGAATTTTGCCCGGATTTGACCTCTCCACGCGAAGTTCATCGAGTTCGTCCACGGATCAGAGCCCGGACATCCGGCCCGACAGCCCAGACATCCGGCCATGAAGCCTGGACATCTGGCCCCTGGCAGCATCACTTCCATCCACCGCCCCGTTTTCCGTCCAAATTTCGCCAAATTTTATTCCGGTGCCCACATACACTTCCGCATAGCACCACCATATACCACATACACCACCATCGCTTACCGTTACCAACTCCGACAATTTTGTCCCGTTTTGCTTTGAGAATTTGAGTTGCGGTTCCGTGTCCTATTGTGTTTCGGCTATTTAGGTACAGTTCGACATCAACATCGCCGCTGCTCATCTTCGCCACGGGCGCGTCATCGACAACGACCACTTCACCATTTTTGACACCGTCAACCATTTCTTGCTTACAAACAACCAACATCAAGCGGTAAACTCATCTTGGTATAGTGATATATCATTGTTGCCATTACATTGATAGCCATCATAGCCTTACTCTTTTGCGTCGCTTACCCATCGAGACTAGCCTTTGAGTATTGTCGGCAACGTGACTTGTGCACATTAGTGATCATACTTCCCATAGCATACATATATCATTGGTGCATATCTTGGTATCATCTCTTGTGTCACAAAGTTGTCATCGCATACACAATTGCTATCTTGGTTTGTGAAGCATTGCATGAGACAAGAGCTCAAACAAGATTTTAAGCAAAAAGGTGAAGATAAGCAAAGAGCTTTTAAGCAAGAACCATAGCATCATACAACATTAAGATTGTCATACTAGATCATCTTGGATCATACCATCGAAACACCATACATAGAGCATACTTGGGATAGAAGTCGTTGCATTTTTGCTTAGTAGGTTGTGCACAAGTCTTCGTATCCGCCTATTGTGCAATCGTGCTAGCGTCTCTCTAGTGTTGTGCAACAAGAGCATTTTTGTGGATTCCACATTTTGGCTCATCCTTGGTTGCACGACCCCACTTATCTCTTTGCATGTGTGTTTCCGTGTACCTTATTTTGCTATTGGTCTATGAGGGAGTCCTGGATTAGGGGGTCTCCGGATAGCCGGACTATCTCCATTGGCCGGACTGTTAGACTATGAAGATACAAGATTGAAGACTTCGTCTTGTGTCCGGATGGGACTCTACTTGGCATGGAAGGCAAGCTAGGCAATACGGATATGGATATGTCCTCCTTTGTAACCGACCTTGTGTAACCTTAACCCTCTCTGGTGTCTATATAAACCGGAGGGTTTTAGTCCGTAGGACAACAATCACAACATACAATCATACCATAGGCTAGCTTCTAGGGTTTAGCCTCTCTGATCTCGTGGTAGATCTACTCTTGTACTACCCATATCATCAATATTAATCAAGCAAGACGTAGGGTTTTACCTCCATCAAGAGGGCCCGAACCTGGGTAAAACTTTGTGTCCCCTACCTCCTGTTACCATCCGGCCTAGACGCACAGTTCGGGACCCCCTACCCGAGATCCGCCGGTTTTGACACCGACATTGGTGCTTTCATTGAGAGTTCCTCTGTGTCGTCGCCGTTAGGCTTGATGGCTCCTATTACCATCGATAGCGATGCGGTCCGGGGTGAGACTTTTCTCCCTGGACAGATCTTTGTATTCGGCGGCTTTGCACTGCGGGCTAATTCGCTTGGCCATCTGGAGCAGATTGAAAGCTACGCCCCTGGCCATCAGGTCAGATTTGGAAGTTTGAACTACACGGCCGACATCCGTGGAGACTTGATCTTCGACGGATTCGAGCCACAGCCGGGCGCGCCACACTATCACGATGGGTATGACCTAGCTCTGCCGCCGAACAGTACCCCAGAGGCCGCGCCCGCATCAGCTCCGACCCTTAGCTCGGAGCCAACTGCACCAATCGAGGACGGGTGGCTAGACACCGCCTCAGGGGCTGCAGTCTCGACGGCGATCGAGCCAAACACCAGCATAATCCTCTGCGCAGCCGTGACTCCAAGGTGCCGGACTCTTTCCCGGACTCCGAACCATCCGCGCCTCTGCCAATCGAATCCGATTGGGCGCCGATCATGGAATTCACCGCCGCGGATATCTTTCAGCACTCGCCCTTCGGCGACATTCTGAATTCACTAAGGTCTCTCTCTTTGTCAGGAGAGCCCTAGCCGGATTATGGCCAACAGGATTGGGATGCGGATGACGAAGAAATTCGACGCCCACCCACCACCCACTTAATAGCCACTGTCGATGACTCAACCGACATGCTCGACTTCGACTCCGAAGACATCGACGGCATGGACGACGATGCGGGAGGCGAAGAGGAACCACCGCCCACAGGGCGCTGGACGTCCACTTCATCATATGACGTATACATGGTGGACACACCAAAAGAAGACGACGACGAGGAACGGAAGGACGCACTAAAGGCTTGTTCCCTCGAGAAGCAGTCAAAGCGGTGACGCAAGCGCCACCCCAAATCCCGCCTCGGCAGAAATAACAATCATACAGACCCAGCGTTGGAGCAGGGCGAACCACTGCCGGACCACGGCAATACGGGGAATCAAACCGAACAAACCAATTCTGTCAAAGATAATAGTCCGGACGACATAACGCCGGACAGGCACCCGGAGCAGCAGAATGTTCGTCAAAGGCTTGTTGCCACCGCGAGGAGTCTGAAAAAGCAGAAGCAAAGGCTCAAGGCTGCACAGGACACACTCCAAATCAGATGGAGTAAAGTACTCAACACAGCAGCAAAGTACGGCGACAATCGCCCCACCAAGAGCTACCCAAAGCGGAAGTTGCTACCTGAATTCGATGAGGAGGCCTCAGACCCCCCACAACCAAAAATCAAAACAGCCACCTGGCCGGATAGACGACCTCACGACCAACATAGAGCGGCAAACAATGCCACTCACAAGACAATACGCGATCCACGCGAGGGCTCGCACCAAAAGGACAGCGCAACCAGATCCATCTATGGACCACACAAACACGCCCCAGCATACAATGTAACACAACAAACATCCGAACAACGCGGTACACCCAGATACAGGGGTGCCGCACACCCCCTATGTTTCATCGATGAGGTGCTGGACCATGAATTTCCAGAGGGATTCAAACCCGTAAACATAGAGGCATACGATGGAACAATAGACCCTGGGGTCTGGATTGAGGACTATATCCTCCATATCCATATGGCTCGAGGAGATGATCTCCACGCCATCAAGTACTTACCCATCAAGCTCAAAGGGCCAGCTTGTCACTGGCTTAAAGGCCTCCTCGAAAACTCCATTGGAAGCTGGGAAGAGCTCGAAGACGCTTTTCGGGCAAATTTTCAAGGGACTTATGTCCGACCTCCGGACGCAGACGATTTGAGTCATATAACTCAACAGCCCGGAGAGTCAGCCCAAAAACTTTGGAACATGTTTCTTACTAAAAAGAACCAAATTGTCGATTGTCCGGACGCTGAAGCCTTGGCAGCTTTTAAGCATAGCGTCCGTGACGAATGGCTTGCTAGACACATCGGCCAAGAAAAGCCGAGAACAATGGCAGCATTAACAAGCCTCATGACCCGCTTTTGTGTGGGTGAGGACAGCTGGCTAGCCAGATGCAGCACCAGCGACCCCAGTACATCTGAAGTTAGAGATGGAAATGGGAAATCACGGCGCAACAGCAATAACAAACGCCGGAATAAAGAAGACAACACGAAGAGTACGGCAGTAAACGCCGGATTCAAAAGCTCTCGGCCAGGTCAGCAAAAGCCGCCCTCTAAAGGCGCCAGAGATGAACTGTCCAGCCTAAACAAAATTCTGGACCAAATATGTCAGATCCATAACACCCCTGGTAAACCTGCTAATCATACCCGCAGAGAATGTTGGGTCTTCAAGCAGTCCGGCAAGCTCAACGCCGTACACAAGGGGGAGGATACACCAAGCGAAGACGAGGATGAGCCTCTCAAGCAAGACACTGGGGAACAAAAGAAATTTCCCCCAGAAGTCAAAACAGTAAACGTGTTACACGTGATCAAGGGAAGAGAAAAAACGGCACTCCCAGAAAAATATGCCCAAGGGCCTATCACCGCAGAGTCCTGCCATTGGTCGTCTCAACCGATCACTTTCGACCATCGTGATTACTCAGCAAGTATCCGGCGTGCAGGATGGGCTGCCCTGGTATTAGACCCAATAATTGACGGATACGACTTCACACGAGTCCTGATGGACGGTGGCAGCAGTCTAAACCTGATATATCAGGATACAATCCGCGAAATGGGGATAGACCCAACAAAAATTTGCCATAGAAATACTACCTTTAAAGGAGTAACGCCAGGCCCAGGGGCTCATTGCACGGGCTCCCTTCTACTAAAATTTATATTCGGCTTCCCCGATAGCATCCGTAACGAACATTTAACCTTCCACATCGCTCCGTTCCAAAGTGGCTATCAAGCACTACTCGGACGCGAAGCTTTCGCTCGCTTTAATGCAATACCGCACTACGCTTCCCTCACACTCAAGATGCCCGGTCCATGTGGCATCATTACAGTAAACAGAAGTATTAAGCGATCTTTGCGCGCCGAAGAGCGTGCGGCTGCCTTGGCAGCCGCACACTAAAAACGCCCTCACCAAATAAAGCATTTAACAGGTCTTCAAGACCTCGGACACGGTTAGTCGAGTCCGGCGCCGCTATATGTAATTTATACTGGATCAATGGTCACACCCCTATTACAAATACAAGGGGCTCAACGCGCATAGATAAGTGGCAATTTTTACTCATCTTGAATTATATATGGTGTCTTTAAAAACTATCTTTTCACACGACAACTTTTTTTTACCTGAGTTCCTCTGTTTTACAGATGATCATCGTGCTACACCCGTCCAGGATACGGCACAACAGAGACACAGGCGCAGACATGCAGCAGGGACCCGCTCCAAGGATTCTTTTTAGATTAAGACCCTGCGTAAACCTTTTTTACTGTCTCTTGTTGATACATACCCACCGAATTCTCATCACAGTTGAGAAGGATGCTGACGTCTTGGCATGTGGCCACGTCAGAATAATGCACGTAACTGGACACAAGGGGCTTCTTACGAAGGGCACTATTTAGGCCGGTTTATACCATAAATACCGAATACCTTAGGGAGTGTTCGGCATCGCGAGTTTGGCCTTATATGCATCAGCTCCGAATCATTGTCTTTGGTCAATGTTGGGTTTGCCCGGCTCCTGTGTTTTGGTGCCTTACGTTCTGCTTTACCGGCTAAGGTAGCACCAGGAGAACTACTGCGATTGTGCCCTGGTTCATCCGGACGAGCACCTCAGTAGAGAAAGCCGAAAACTGACTGTCATGATATAGCGTGAGACTGGTCAACCACTCGATGACCTATCGGAATGTTAGAATTCCTCCGCCTTAACGAAGGGCCGTTTTCCGGCCAGGCATGTACGCACCCCGCGATCGGGAGAGTGCGGAACCACCAGGGGCTATCTAGTAGCCCCACTGTCAAACTCCTATGGCTAAGTGAAAGTGTTAAAGCATTATAGTCCGGTTGCCTCGCTCGCTACGCTACCACCTCCTTAATAGGACCAAGACGTTGGGTTAAGTGTGAACACGCGTTTTTTGCGAGCACCTCCGCATTATATGCGTGGGGGTTGAAGCCGACGGCTGCAATATTTCAGGTTATACATATGTATACATAAACGGCCGCACAGGAGGCATCATACTACTTTCAGGAAAAAGTATAAACATAGCCTTATAAAAACTTCATAAAAGCATTGTGCTTACAATGAGAATACATATCACTCAAACATAATATTCTTCGAGCACCGGGCCTCTATCAAATGAGCACCCTCAAGAACCTCCTCGAAATAGTGCTCGGCAGCCACCCGGCCTATGGCCGAACCCTGCGCCGCAACAGTGGTAGCGTCCATCTCCGCCCAGTATGCTTTAACACGGGAAAGGGCCATCCGCGAGCCTTTTATGCACGCCGACCTCTTCATCGCATTAATGCGCGGCACCGCACCAAGGAACTACTACACTAAGCTGAAATAGCTGTTCGGCTTTGGCTTTTCCGGCCATAGCTGATCCACAACAGACCTCATGGCGAGTCCGGACAACCTATTCAGTTCGGCCCATTCGGCTAGCTGGTCAGTCAATGAAAGCGGACACTCTGGAACGTGGAATTGCGACCAGAATAGCTTGTCCACTTCACGATCTGTCTGACCTTGGAAGTACTTGGCCGCATCAGCAGCGCTCACCGCTGAATCCATATACGCATCTGCCGAACTCCACAGCCGATCCAGAGGGGCATACCGTGGATCTCCGAACTTCCTCCGTAACATAAAGGGTTTCCCAGCCGCAATATCCCCGGCTTCCCGCAGCTCCTCCTTCTTTGCTCTCATAGCAGAACGGGTGTCTTTGTTCGCCGCCGTGGCCTTCTCAAGGTCCGTTGCCTTCGCTCGGTTTTCTTTTTCAAGGACCCGACAATGGTCGGCAGTGTCTTTTAACTCTACGGCCATCTTGGCCATCTTCTCTTGGCTCTCGCAATGTGCGGCCTTCTCGGCTTTCAACTCTTCAGCCGCCTTCAAAGCAGCGGCATTACTAATCCTCGCTTGTTCCTTGGCTCGGGCAAGTTCTGCCCGCAAGGTTTCCACGGTGGCAGCTCCATCTGCAGTCACAACATATTAAAGATACTAGCATCATGCTGCTCTTACTATGTGGCGTTCACCAGATAATAACACTTACCCTGTGCCTCGTCAAGCCTCTTGTTAACAAGCTCGATGTCGGCGTCTGCCGCATCCAGTTGCCGTTTTAATTTGGCAAACTCACTAGTCTGGCTAGCCACCGGAGCTTCCACCACCTGCACATAGGGGAAGTCTGGTTATTGCCTGAGAATATGATCCTCTGTTCACCGCCGTTCTCGACGACAACCAGAGTCTCAGGGGCTACTATCTACACAGGGCACACCTAACATGTGCATTACTATCACATATTATCTCACGTACCTCAAAGCCTGTTAGTAGACTCATAAAGGCTTCATGTAATCCGCTTTCGGCGGACGAGATTCTCTCCATCACCGTACCCATCAGCATATGGTGTTCTTCTGAGATAGCCGCTCGCCCCACCAACTCCCTCAGAACGTCCGACCGCACACCAGACGGTGCCGGACTCTTTTGTCTGCTCTCTTCGGGAGCCGGACGCTGGGGACTTCGGGGGTATATGGGTTTATCTTCTGGCCTCATCGGATCCGGAGAGGCCCTCCGTGACGACACTTCGGGGTCGCCCGCTTCTTGAGCAGAGGAGTCCAGGGGAGGCGTTTCGCTCTCCATCATCTCTGGAAGAAGATCCCCGAAGACGAGCTCATCTGAGAGGGGCTAAGGCCCGAACTGCAAGATATATGCGGTGGTTATTTTCTCAGAAAAAAAGATAGCATACCTTTACTATTAAAGTACTTTGGATCACTTACAACTCGTTGGAGGGCTGATCCCCCCGCGGACTTTGTGCGGCAAAAGCACCCCCCAAGGCGGGACCCTCTGTGGGAGACTTCTTCTCCCGTTTGGAGGCTTCGGCTTCCGGATCCTCGGAAGCAGTCCTTTTCCTCCCCCGGTTGTCCTGCTTCGTGGAGACGCTCATTCCCTCGGTTGGAACGGGCAGCGATGGGGGCCCGCGTCTGCCCGTATTATCCCCCCCGATATCTTCCTTCGAGGGCTCCGAGCAAGGTGCGACCTCGAGCATCTTTTCCAATACCGGATTTTCCAAACCCTCAGGGAGGGGGGCCAAACACCGAATCATCTTCGCCTTTGTTAGCCAGTACTAGTCAAAAAGCAAACTCTCAGAAATAACTTCGTGATGAATAAAAGACAGTGTGTTCGGCCAGATTCGGTGGCGCGGTTACTGCTCAGGCCCACGTCCTCGGTAATATCCAGACACTCTACTTGAGGTCCGAAGAATGACCTGTACATCTCCTCGTGCGTCAAGCCAAGGAAACTTTGAATGGCACATGGTCCCTCTGGTTTGAACTCCCACAAGCGAAGGGGCCGGCATTTGCAAGGCTGGACTTGACGAACCAGCATAACTTGTATTACCACAGCCAAATTAAAATCTCCCTCGAAGAGATCTCGGATGCGGCTTTGCAGCATAGGCACGTCCTTGGCTGGACCCCAGCTCAGACCTCTGCTAATCCATGACATCAGTTGTGGTGGGGGGCCCGAGCAGAAAGCGGGGGCAGCCGCCCACTTGGCACTTCTGGGAGCGTGACGTAAAACCACCCCCGTTGCCATAATTCGGACACCTCTGGAAAGGAACCTTTCGGCCATGGAGCTCCTGCCATCTTTCCTATTGATGCACCTCCGCACACTGCATGTTGCCCCTCGATCATCTTCGGCTTTACTTCAAAGGTCTTAAGCCACAGGCCGAAGTGAGGGGTAACGCGGAGGAAGGCCTCACACACGACAATAAATGTCGAGATGTGGAGAAAGGAGTCCGGAGCTAGATCGTGGAAATCTAGCCCATAATAGAACATCAAACCCCTGACGAAGGGATCCAGAGTGAGGCCTAGACCTCGAAGGAAGTGGGAGACGAACACGACGTTCTCGTTGGGTTCGGGAGTAGGAACGATCTGCCCTCGAGCAGGCAGCCGATGCAAAACCTCGGCGGTCAGGTATCTGGCCTCCCTCAACTTCTTGATGTCCTCTTCCATAACGGAGGAGGGCATCCATCGGCCTTGAAGGCTGGATCCGGACATGACTGAAGATCCGGAGCACCTAACCTGGGCTTTGGGTGTTAGAACTCGAGGCGGGGGAAGGGTTCGATTGAGCACGAGAGGGAAAAAGCGAAAACCTTGTCCCCTTAATAAAGAGGGTGAATATCAAGTGTCCTCTCCGTAGCCGTTTGGGACTTGCCTATAATCTAGGAGTCCTAGACACGGTTGGGTTACCCACGACCGCATTAATGAGAATCCCGTAATAAGGGGACACGATCTCTGCTTTAACAAGATGTGTCGAAAAACTGCCTCGCGTTATGCGTGGGGCTGGTTAAAAGAAACAGTTCGAATAATCACCGGGCCATGACATAACATCGTGCCGCCAAAACAAGCCAGCAAATTAGATCTGCGAAAATATTATTCTCTCTGCGGTGGAATGTGGGACTTATTTTGCAGGGCCGGACACTATCCTCGTATTCAAATTCTTCTGTGATGTATTCGGAGAAGGAACCCGCCTTGCAATGCCGAAGATAATACTGCGCGCCTGACTCATCGTCATTGAAGCCTAGTTCAGGGGCTACTGAGGGAGTCCTGGATTAGGGGGTCTCCGGACAGCCGGACTATCTCCATTGGCCGGACTGTTAGACTATGAAGATACAAGATTGAAGACTTCGTCTCGTGTCCGGATGGGACTCTACTTGGCGTGGAAGGCAAGCTAGGCAATACAGATATGGATATCTCCTCCTTTGTAACCGACCTTGTGTAACCCTAACCCTCTCCGGTGTCTATATAAACCGGAGGGTTTTAGTCCGTAGGACAACAATCACAACATATAATCATACCATAGGCTAGCTTCTAGGGTTTAGCCTCTCTGATCTCGTGGTAGATCTACTCTTGTACTACCCATATCATCAATATTAATCAAGCAGGACGTAGGGTTTTACCTCCATCAAGAGGGCCCGAACCTGGGTAAAACTTTGTGTCCCCTACCTCCTGTTACCATCTGGCCTAGACGCATAGTTCGGGACCCCCTACCCAAGATCCGCCGGTTTTGACACCGACAATCTACTTGTTGCTTTGCAAACTTGCGAATCTTTTCCAACATTATTGAATCTCACTAACAATTGCATCAAATTTTGTGCCACCATCCTAACCAAGCTCCATCATAAGCTTTTACTTGTGTAGGTGTGAGAAACTGACAAGAATTGGTACCAATTGTGCTATTTCCTTGTTCCACATTGGAGTGATCTTTGATCCATCTTCAACATCGGTCAAGGTACATTTGGTATACGTTCTTCTCTTTCTCCCACTCACATATTTCTCTTGGAATGATGGATAGGCCAAGTACTTCTACCAACCCACTCTTCATCGGGTAAGACGACGACATGAACTCCTACGTCACAAAGAGACATCTCTTTGGTGTGCAACGTGATTTGCATCAAGAGCAACAAGCAATGAGCGAATGCATCGACAACCTCGCCACCGACTTATGACTCTCCGAGAAACGTACAAGAGACTACTTCGACCACAAGCTCGACGACCACAAGCAAGAGAATGACGCAAGAATGGACGAGATTCGTGATTTGTTGCTCAACCTCTCCTCTTCCACTTCGTCCTCATCAAGACGGGGCCGCTCAAGTCGACACTCTGATTACACCATCTCCGGCTCAAGTACACCGACATCAAATACTCTTTGTCATGCCACGCGCTAAGATCGTCAAGGCAACCGCAACCCTCTACACAACAACAACCCTGAAGAACAACGACATCGTCAAAACCAAGCTACATTTGCGCAAGCACGAGAACGGCAATGACAACGCCAACACGAAGAGGAAGAGCGAGCGCGTCTTCACCAAGAAGCACAAGATGCCAAGGCACAACGTCAAGAGCAACAATTGTGCGAAGGTCAAGCACTTGAGGCGCAACGTGCTGTCCGAGAATCAAGTCGAGCCATAGCCAACCGAGGCCGACAAGCTCGTGAACATGAAGAAGCACTTCACGATGAAGTTCAATAACGAATATATTAAGCTCGCGTGCAACGTCAAGCTCGACAAGTTCCTCCACAAGCTCGCCAAGAACATCAAGTTCAACAAGAGCAAGAAGATAATGGAGATCCTCCATGACAAGAGCAAGTTGTGAGAGATGATCCTCCTCGTCAAGGACGTCATCATCCCCGACCCGAATACAATGAAGAGCAGCACTACGACAAGCTAAAGTTCACCATGCCCAAGTTCAGTGGAAGCAATGATCCTGAAGAGTACCTTTCATGGGCATTGAAGGTGGATAAAATCTTCTGATTGCACAACTATGAAGAAGAGAAGAAGATTGCGATGGCATCCTTTGAGTTCCAAGACTATGTCCTCATTTGGTGGGAACAAGTCATTGAGCGCCGAGAGGCAAAAGGTGAACCACCCATCACTACTTGGGTGCAAATGAAGGATGCCATGAGAGCACGCTTCATGCCTACCTACTACAACCGCGACCTCTTCAAGAAACTCCAATTACTCAAGCAAGGAACCAAGAGCGTTGAAGAGTAGTACAAGGAAATGGAGATTGCAATGATACGAGCCAATGAAGATGATGAGCAAACTATGGCACGTTTCTTGAATGGACTCAATCATCCAATCAAGAAGATCGCCGACTGCCAACCATACTCGAACCTCATCGAGCTAGTGCATCAAGCTACCTAAGCGGAAAGTCAAGTGCAAGATGACTTCAAGTATGCCAAGTTCTCATCCAAGTCATATGGTTTCTCCAACACCCAAGCTTCAACGACTCCAACACCGTCTACCTCAACCAAGCCTTCTACAAGCAACGTCGACAAGTCAAGTTACAAGAAATCTTCGACAACCTCAAGTCATCCTACTACAACGAGCAACTTCAAGCCAATATCTTCATCATCATCTACCCCAACCGATGAGACCATCAAGACAAGTTCCTTCAAATGCTTCACATGCAGAGGCCGAGGCCACAAGTCCTTTGAGTGTACCAACAAGTGGAACATGATCATCAACGACGATGGTACATACGACTCCATGAGTGAAGGAGAAACGAAAGCACTTGAGCAAGTTGCCATGCACCGGCAAGTGAATGATGAAGAGGAACAAGTCTTTTGTGATGAAGATTCAAGTCCCGCTCTCGTTATCTCCAAGGTCTTGACTCTTCAACATCAACAAGAAGAAGACCAAAGATGCCACATCTTTCATACCAAGGCCGGCATCAATGGAAGGTCCGTCAAGGTATCATCGATGGAGGGGGTTTTCATAACTTATCAAGTGAATAACTTTGCTCCAAGCTCCAATTGCCCAAGACGAAGCACCCACATCCCTACAAAGTTCAATGGCCAAGCGACTCTGGCACTATTCAAGTCGAGCATAGAGTGCAAGTCGCCTTCAAAATTGGAGCTTACGAAGACACTTTGGAGTGTGATGTCGTTCCAATGACCGTTTGCCACCTTCTTCTTGGTAGACCATGGCAATCTGATAGAGGTGTCATCCACAATGGCCGAATGAACTACTACATCTTCAAGATGAAGGGAAAGGAGTATGTACTTCGCCCTATGTCTCCAAGCCAAGTGATCGCCGACAAGCAAGCCACCCATCATGGAGAGAATAGTGAGAGAGCGAATCACCAAAAAGAGAGTTAGCGCCACAAGCCCAAATTGAGTGCCTCCACAATGAGCGAAAAGAAGAACTTAGCTCTATTTGCCACCAAATGTGAGATAAGAGAAGTGTGTGAGAACCCATGTAGTGTGATACACTACATCCTTTTGTGCAAGGACGACGCACCACAAGCTAACACCTCTCACACTCTACCTTTAGTGTTGTCTTCTCTTTTGCAGGAATTCCAAGATGTTTTCCCCGACGAGCTACCTCTAGGACTACCTCCACTATGAGGCATCGAGCACCGCATCGACCTCATCCCCGGAGCACCACTTCTGAACAAAGCTCCCTACCGCGTCAACCCCGAAGAAACCAAAGAAATACAAAGGCAAGTAAAGCATCTCATAGACCATGGACATGTGCGTGAAAGTTTGAGTCCTTGTGCCATTCCGGTCATTCTTGTGCCAAAACGAGACGGTAGCTTTCGCATGTGTTCTGATTGTAGACCTATCAATGCTATCACAGTTCGCTATAGGTATCCCATTCCATGCCTTGATGAACTTAGTGGTGCCACTATCTTTTCCAAAATTGATCTTAAAAGTGGTTACTATCAAATCTGCATACAAGAGGGTGATGAATGTAAGACTGCTTTCAAAACAAAGTTTGGTTTGTATGAGTGGTTAGTTATGCCTATGGGTTTATCGGAAGCACCAGGTACTTTCATGCGTCTTATGAATTATGTGTTTCACCCTTACATTGGTGAGTTTGTTGTGGTCTACTTCGATGATATCCTTGTTTCTCTCAAAAATCATGTCACCCATGTTCGAGCCATTTTGCAAACTCTTCGAAAAGAGTGTCTCTATGCTAACATGGAAAAGTGCCTTTTGGGCGTGGATAAGCTCGTTTTCTTGGGTTTTGTTGTTTCCTCTAAGGGTGTTCATGTTGATGACTCTAAGATAAATGCTATTAAAACTTGTCCACAACCAACCAACTTGCATCAAGTGCGTATCTTCCTTGGTTTAGCCGGTTTCTACCGTAGATTTGTGAAAGACTTTAGCACCATTGCTTCACCTTTGCATGCTTTGAGCAAGAAAAATGCGCCTTTTGTTTGGGGACCATCCCAAGACACCGCTTTCAATGAGCTTAAGAATTTTCTTACTCATGCTTTCGTGCTTGCATTACCCAACTTTGACAAGCCCTTTGAGATTCATTGCGATGCTAGTGGTAATGGCATAGGAGGTGTGTTAACGCAAGAGAAGCGCCCCATAGCTTACTTTAGTGAGAAACTTTCCGGAGCGCAACTCAATTACCCCATCTATGACAAAGAGTTATATGCTTTAGTGCGAGTTTTGCATGAATGGAACATTATCTTTGCCCTCATGAATTTATCATTCATACCGATCATGAAACGCTTAAATACCTTACGGGTCAGACTAAGTTGAACAAGCATCATGGTAAATGGAGTGAATTCATTGAGTCTTTTCCTCATGTCATCAATTATATTGAAGGTAAGGAAAATGTTGTGGCAGACACTCTTTCCCACATATGCATGCTTGTTACTCAACTTGAATTGGATGTCATTGGATTTGAGCACATAAAAGACTTGTATGCGCATGATCCTACTTTTGTTATTCCTTATGCCAAGTGTTTGACGTATACCTCTTGGGAACTCTATTACATCCAAGATGGATATCTTATGAGAGCTAAAAAACTTTGCATCCCCGAGTCTTCTCTTCGTTTGTTGCTTTTACATGAATCTCATGGAGGAGGACTAATGGGACATTTTGGACATGACAAGACTTTTGCTATGCTCTCCAAGAACTATTATTGGCCCAAGATGTTTCGCGACGTCAACCGCTTCACCAACCGATGCTCTACATGTCGCAAAGCTAAGTCTAAAGCTCAATCCCATGGACTTTATATGCATCTCCCAATTCCATATCAACCATGGGAACATATTAGCATGGATTTTGTACTTGGATTGCCTAGAACTAGAAATGGAAATGATTCGGTATTTGTTGTTGTGGACCGATTCTCTAAGATGGCACATTTCATTCCTTGCAACAAGATAGATGATGCTTCACATGTTGCCAATCTCTTTTGTAGGGAAATCTTACGACTACATGGAGTGCCAAAGACAATTGTCTCAAACCGCGATGTCAAGTTCTTGAGTTACTTTTGGAAGACCCTATGCGCCAAGCTCGGAATCAAGCTACTCTTCTCCACGGCTTACCATCCTCAAACCGACGACCAAACAGAGGTGACCAACCGCACACTCTCTGCTCTACTTCACGTGCTAATCAAGAAGAACATCAAGGAGTGGGAGGAGTGTCTACCTATCGTCGAGCACGCCTACAACCGAGAAAGACACTCGACTATCGGCAAGTCCCCCTTCGAGGTCGTCTATGGTTTCAACCCATTGTCGCCATTGGACATTCTCCCTCTACCACTACAAGAGTGCACGAATATGGACGCAAGTGCCCGAGTCGACTATCTCAAGAAGATGCATGAAGATACAAGGCACACCATCGATTGCCAAGTACAATGACTCGCGACCAAGCTCAACATCAACAAGCACCCCATGGTGTTCAACATTGGAGATCTTGTGTGGCTACACCTTCGCAAGGACCGCTTCCCCCACGAACGCAAGTCCAAACTTCGACCACGAGCGGATGGGACCTTCAAGGTGCTTGAGCGCTACAACAACAACACCTACAAGATCGACATTCCACGCGACAAGTACTCCGTGAGTGACATCTTCAACGTCAAAGATCTCTCTCCCTACCATGATGATGAGGATTTCGATCTAAGGTTGGATCTTTCCCAAGGGAGGGGAGATGAAGCGGAGCATCCTATGGTCATCCCCATGGACCTACCATCGTCTCATCAAGTGCCAAGAGGACCCATGACACGAGCACGAGCTAGAGCTCTCGAGAATGAGGTGACTTCTTTCCTTAGTGATATTGCATATGATCCCCTCGAGACATGGCTACTACCTAAATCCGAGATGTTGTGCATGATCAGGTACCAAGAGGACCCACCCGAAGATGCACGTGAAGACGTACAAGTCCCCAAGTTCACGGATGAAGAGAACCAACGGAAGGAGTCAAGAACACCTCCCAGGCCCCGGACATCCGGCCCCTGGAGCATCGTCCACCACAGCTGCACAGCCGCCAGGCATCTACAGGCCCAGCCCGGACATCCGGCCCTTCTCGAGCTCTCGGAAATCCGGCCTCTAGCCCGGATATCCGGAGACCACTGAACCCGAGACATCCGGCCCTGCATGAAAGCCCGGACATCCGGCCTGACGCCCTGACGTCCGGCCTCCCCTGACTGCGCATAGTGTAAGGGCCCGAGGCCCGTGTACCCCTTCGACCACCTATACTATATATACTCTTCTCCTACCTATGTTTTAGGGTTAGCATTGTGATAGCTCATTTGAGAGATAGAGCCTCGCTCATCCATATCAGATCTACTCCTTGAGAGAGACCGGGACCCCTCTATGGAGAAGATCCACCTTGGATTCAAGACCCCCTCTTGGGTAGCCCCATCAAGACCTCCTCACAGAGAAGACCGGTTACCATTTGTATCGTCCCTTGTTGATCGTGGATCTTGTATCTCCTTTTGTGTTCATGGATCTAGCACATGTGTGACCGTATCTAGTTGGTTTGAGTGTTTCTCTTGTGTTTCCCTTTGTGTTTTCTCCCTCATGTTCCTCATGTTCTTCGCGGGATCCGCTCCTTTCATGAAAGATCGGCCATCTAGGGTTCCACCCTACATCATGGTGTCCATCGTAGCGAAACTGTAGTCGGAGCTGTTGATAAACCTGGAGAAACGCTCGCAAGGCCTTGTGGCCAGGTGATAGTGGTAGACGATTGTAGGATCGAAAGTATGTCTAGAGGGGGGGTGATTAGACTACTTGACCAAATAAAAATCTAGCCTTTTCCCAATTTTAAGTCTTGGCAGATTTTAGCAACTTAGCACTAGTCAAGCAATCAACCTACACATGCAAGTATAAGACTATAGCAGCGGAATGTAAAACATTGCACATGAAGGTAAAGGGAGGAGTTTGGAGGGAGCAAACGCAATGTAGACACGAAGATTTTTGGTGTGGTTCCAATAGGTGGTGCTATTGTACATCCACGTTGATGGAGACTTCAACCCGTGAAGCGTAACGGTTGCGCGAGTCCACGGAGGGATCCACCCATGAAGGGTCCACGAAGAAGCAACCTTGTCTATCCCACCATGGCCATCACCCATGAAGGACTTGCCTCACTAGGGTAGATCTTCACGAAGTAGGCGATCTCCTTGCCCGTACAAACTTCTTGGTTCAACTCCACAATCTTGACGGAGGCTCCCAAGTGACACCTAACCAATCTAGGAGACACCACTCTCCAAAAGTTAATAGATGGTGTGTTGATGATGAACTCCTTCCTCTTGTGCTTCAAATGATAGTCTCCCCAACACTCAACTCTCTCTCACAGATTTGGATTTGGTGGAAAGATGATTTGAGTGGAAAGCAACTTGGAGAAGGCTAGAGATCAAGATTCATATGGTTGGAATGGAATATCTTGACCTCAACACATGAATAGGTGGTTCTTTCTCAGAAAATGTATGATGGAAGTGTAGGCATGTTCTGATAGCTCTCCTCTTAAATGAAGAGTGGGTGGAGGGGTATTTATAACCTCCACACAAAATCTAACTGTTACACACAAATCACCAAACTCCGTGGGACCGAATAATGAAACTCGGTTGGACCAATTCAGTTCAAAATGTGAACGTTAGAATTTTCAGTGGGACCGACATGTCAACTCGATGAGACTGATTTCATTAGGGTTAGGGCATAACATACTCTCAGTGAGACCGATTACACAAACTCGGTGAGACCGATTACACAAACTCGGTGAGACCGATTTTGGTAATAAGCTAACCAGAGAGTTGGCCAGGCAAACTTGGTGGGACCGATTCGCTCATCTCGGTGAGACCGAAACGTTACGAAGGGGAAACAGAGAGTTTGCATTGCGAACTCGGTGGGACCGATCGCTCATTTCGGTGGGACCGAAATGTTACGAAGGGAAACAGAGAGTTTGCAACTTGGGGAAGGCTAGAGATCATGATTCTTGTGGTTGGAATGGAATATCTTGGTCTCAACACATGAGTAGGTGGTTCTCTCTTAGAAAATGAATGGTAGAAGTGTAGGCACGTTCTGATAGCTTTCTCCACAAATGGAGGATGGGTGGAGGGGTATATATAGCCTCCACACAAAATCTAACCGTTACACACAATTTACCAAATTCGGTGAGACCGAATACACAAACTCGATCAGACCGATTCAGTTCAAAATGTGAACGTTAGGCTTTTCGGTGGGACCGATATGATCAACTCGGTGGGACCGATTTCATTAGGGTTAGGGCATAACGTAATCTAGGTGAGACCGATCACATGAACTCGGTGGAACTGATTTCTGTAATAGGCAAACAGAGAGTTGGTTAGGCAAACTCGGTGGGACCGATCGCTCATTTCGGTGAGACCGAAATGTTACGAAAAGGAACAAAGAGTCTGCATTACGAACTCAGTGGGACCGATCGCTCATCTTGGTTAGACCGAAATGTTATGAAGGGAAACAGAGAGTTTGCAATCTCATCTCAGTGAGACTAAGATCCCTATCAGTGAGACCGGAAAGACTAGGGTTTTGTGGGAGTGGCTATGTCAACTAAACTCGGTGGCGCCGGATAGAAAGTTTCGGTGGGCCGAGTTTGACTTTTGGTTTGGGACATATGTGGATATGAGAAGGTGGTTGAGGGTTTTGGAGCATATCACTAAGCATTTTGAGCAAGTAACCCATTAAGCAACACCTCATCCCCTTTTAATAGTATTGGCTTTTCCTATGGACTCAATGTGATCTTGGATCACTAAAAGGTAAAATGTAGAGTCTTGAGCTTTAGAGCTTGAGCCAATCTTTTTTCCTTAGCATTTTGAGGGGTCCACATTTCCAATCCATGCCATGCCAATCATTGAGCTTTCCTGAAATATTTGTCTTGAAATAGTATTAGCTCAAGGAGCTATATGTTGTTAGAAATTACCAAAACCACCTAGGGATAGTTGCACTTTCAACGATGACATCATGTCACACGCACAAATGGGCGACGACAACCTTGTGATCGTGCCCGGCATGACTGATGGTGTACTCGAGGTCGAAGCCGACCACTTGGTACTTGTCCTCAGCATGCAACTGCTCCATAGTTTGGATGGAGATCTCCACGGAGACCGGCTCGTTCATGTACACCACTGAGAGGGCCTTCCCCCACACGTGGGTGTCCACTACGTGATGCATGTTGAACTGCCCCCTGTTGTCGTCGTTGGCCACTGGGAGCGCCATTGGAGCCACGTGGAGCGCCATTGGAACCGCTGGATGTCCTCTCTATATGTGTCGTCGTGGGTGTGCTTATTGTGTCGTGTGGCGTGAGAGATGAAGGTAAATGGCCGCAGGAATAAATGGGGACCGGCGGCATGGATTCTCGGCGCGTCCGCATGGCAGTTTTTCCAGCGGGTAACTACATCGTCGTGTTGCGCCCGGCGCAACCGCATGCATAAGGGCAGCACAAACGTACATGATTGTGCTCCGGAGGGACGCAAGAGCAGAGCGCGCGTGGAGGGAGGAGGGCAGAGCGCCCAGAGGGATGCGAGAGCAGAGCGCGTGCGTGGCGGGACACGAGCAGAGCATGCCGCGGCGCCTCAACTGCGAGCAACCACACACATAGAGCAATTGAACACGTAGGGAATGATCGCCTACAAGCCGTCTGACAGTTGCGTCGCTGCGTAGAGAGCGGCCGTGTGCTACTACCTCCGTCTCGGTCTATTAGTCCCCTTTATATTCTGTGTCATACTTTGCCCTTAAATTTAACCAAAAAATGTTAATGCATGTTATAAAAATTATATAATTGGAAACTATGTTCAAATACGAATCCAACGATATAATCTTTGGCGACATGCATTCGTATTTTATTAGTTAAATTATACTTATAAACCAGGGTGGGGATATAATAGGTAATTAAATCAGAAACGTTTTTTATTAACCGTATGTGTACGTGTCATTTTGTCCTCCTCTCGCACGTCTTGTCACCCCCCGTCGCAGACAGCTTCGATCACAAGCTTGAGCAACGCACGGGGGCGTTCTTTTGGCCAAATGGTGGTGAGCCCGTTCTCGCGCAACCGTGCAAGCTTCCCGCCCGACTCGGTGAAATCCCCCAAAATCCCAATCCTTACCAGCCTACTATATAAATCCTCACGGCCAGCGAGTCCTGCATCACATTTTCCCCTCCCTCCTTGTAGCTTATCCCATCTGCCTCTCCCACAATCGCCAATGGCACCGGTCCATCGTCGTCGCTCAGCCACTCCACCGTCATTAGAGGACAGCTCCAGCTGGGAGGCTACATCGCAGCGGCAGTGCAGTCCCCAGCGTAGTGTAGTGCGCGTGGCATCCCTGTTGGGTATGCGCGGGACACCCACCACACGCTCCGCCGCCGCTGCCCATCGGCAGTTGTTGCCGGCTACCGTTGCCGCCACACCACCGTCTGCCGTCATGGCCGCCACACCACCGTCGAAAGCCAAGGCCATCGCCTGCGCCGCCGCTATGGCCCGAAGGTGGGAGGTGGCCGTCATGGCCGCCACCCCACTGCCGGCCACCATGTCCATCACCCGCTCCGCCACCGCGGCCCGAAGGCGGGAGGTGGTGGTCGTGGTCACCACCCCATCATCGGCCGTCGTGGCCGCCAGCCCACCATCGAACGTCGGGATCATCACCCGCTCCGCCACCACCGCCCGAAGGCGGAAGGTGGAGGTGGAGTCCCGCACGTGAGTCAGCGACCTTGCGCGCTACATCGAGTTCCCACGGGAGGAGGAGGAGCTCCTCGTCGAGCATGCAAAGATCCTTACCGCAGCCATGGCCGCAACACACGCCGACATAGAGGCGAGGAATCAGGAGATCTACGAGCAGTCCTGCCGCTTCGAGAGGGGTCGTCTGGAGCGGCAAAGGGCATTCGAGGTGAGCGTCGCTGAAGGTGCAGCAGCGGCAAGCACTGTATTGCAGTTATCCAGCTCGTCGGTAGGCTCCTCCTCCTCTTCCTCTTACTGAGCGCACTCGACAGAGGAGAGGCTGCTGGAAGTAGTACAAAGCCCCTCCATAGTGGTAGTAGTATTTAGGGGCTATTTTGTTCAGTTCATCCGACTATAGATGTGGTGGAACTATACAACATACTTAAAATTATCTAGTATATATAGTTGAACTATCTACTTCGATACGTGGTTGGCAACAATTGAGGAAAAGTTTGGTCGGTTCAGCTATTGAGTTGAACTATTTGTATAAATAATGACTGCTTAATCTATGAATGAAATCTATGCTTAATTACTGAATTTTAGTTGCAAAAATTAGATAGTGCTATTGATTTTTAGCTGCGTATTTTGACAATGGCAGTGTTACAAGGTTGACAAATGGCAATGTTACTAGATCAATAAATGTCAATCTTTCTAGTTTGAAAAATGGCAATATACCCAATATGATAGATGCAAATCTTACCAAATTGTCTCTACGTGGTTGCACATGGGTCATCCGAAAAAACAGTTTGCGTCGAAGGGAGGTACAATCCTGCTTGCCAGATTTTCTCTTGGCTTAGCGCCGAAGTCTCGCTTTGCATACCTTATTCAATCTGAACCGTTTGCATTGAAGAGATGCACAAATCCTATGCAGTGAATTTTCCCTCGCCTTACTGCGGAAGACCATAACTCTCACTTTGCATACAGGTGTTCTATCTGAAACGTTTGCGATGAAGAGCTACACAAATCCTGCTCGACACATTTCCCTTGGCTTATTGGGCAAGCTGTCAGTTTACATACAGGTGTTCTATCTAAAACGTTTGTGATCAAGAGCTACACAAATCCTGCTCGACAAATTTTCGCTTGGCTTCATGGGGAAGTTGTTGGTTTGCATATGAGTGTTCTAACTAAAACGTTTGCGATGAGTGTTTTATATTAAAAAACCGTATTAAATTGCGGCTTGGGCGCCATTAATGGAGAGGATGCGAGCAATGCGGGTGGCCATGAAAGTCAAAGGACTCGCTTCCAGTGAGCCTGCGCGCCGTACAGCTCGCACACTTCCCGATGAACTTGCGCATTGGAGTACAGCTCGCACGCCTCCCATTTAGTCAAGTGTCGTGGGTCTAAGACTGACAATAGAGTGGGGGTAGATATGAGGAGGCAGGATCCTACCTATGGAGTAGTTGTACACACAAGTTTTACGAGTTCAAGCCCTTCTCGGAGGAAGTAACAACCCTACGTCTCGGTGCCCTGAGGCGGTCGACTGGATTATGTGTGTGTGTGTTTACAAAGATGCGAACCCTTGTCCCAGAGGAGGGGGGTGGCTTATATAGAGTGCGCCAGGACCCCTGCTCCCCTCCGTTACACAGGGTTCAATGTACATTAAGAGAGGAACATTACTGGTAACGCTAGCCATTAAATGCTATAAATGACAATTAAGCCTATAAGTAAATGCTCGACCGTTGTTGCTGCAGAGTGGCTTTAGATCTTTTGCTCGTCGAGTGGCTTCTGCGACGGTCGAGTGCCATTGATTCTTCCGAGTGGAACGTCTCTGGTCGAGTGGATAATGGTACCCTTTGAATGATTCTGGCTTTAGGGTGATGTCCTAGGGGAAGGTGTCTAAGTCAGGCCTATGACCCTACCATAGGTACATAACCTCATCATTAGCCCCCGAATGGTTCAGGGTCCAAGTGGAGAAGGAGTTGATAACCTCTCCGATTCAGCTTTTGCGCTTCGGGAATGTCTTGTCCAGAGGTCGAATGAACATTCAAGATGACTTCAACTGCTTGTTCAGTCACCTTGATCCATTCTTGGTTTTGTCGAGTGAACTTTTATTATTGAGCTTCGAGTGTTGTTATGGGAAAAATATTTTGTCTGACGGGTTGCTCTGTTGTCTGCGGATTTCATGGGATTCGAATTTTGGGAAGCGCGCCAGATAGGGGAGGCCGCAGTAATCGGTGCGGATTAGGCAGGCCGCCTTGATCTCCGCGCCACCTTTTTCGCCACATATCGCGCGTGCAACTGTTGCGGGATTTGATCGGATCGCCTGGGCCCACGAGTCAGCCACTCATAAATGCCCTCATATAAGGCGTTGGACAGGGATTTTCGCACAGTGCATTTTCATTGTTCCCCTTTCTCCTCTATTTTCTTCACCGCATCTGCCTCTGCTCTCGGCGTCGTCGCCCTGCTCGAACTCGATCCACTGCCATGGGGAAGGAGAAGACGATGGCGTTGGAGCGTGCGAAGAAGGCGACATCGAAGGCGAAAGGGAAGAGGACCAGCTGGGGCGGATCTTCGTCGAGGTCTGGCCTGCCGCCTGGCTGGATCTAGGGCGACTGGATCCACTCGACAATCATCCAAGATGACATCGATGACCTGGTTGAGGGGGGACTGATCCCCCACGAATCGGCGTGGCTCCCGGGGAATGAGACTGAGCCAGAGTCACAGGAGGGTGAGTGCGTTCTCCCTGCCACTCATGTCGACCGCGGGTTTTCTTTGCCTCCCCATCCTTTCTTTCGTGGTTTCTTGAACTTCTTTGGGGCTCAACTCCACCACTTTTCTCCAAACACCATCGTGTACCTTGCCGCTTTCGTGTCCATGTGCGAGAACTTCTTGGGTTGTCGACCACACTGGGGTCTCTTCAAGCACATATTCATGTGTCGCTCTTAGATGGTCAAGAAGGCCAACCCGAGTGACAAGAGGACACACGTGATACAGATGTGCGGGGGTCTTGGAATTGAGATGAGGAACAAAATCACTTTCCCAACTATGATCCTTCCCGACTCGGTCCGGGGTTGGCAGTCGACCTGGTTCTACTGCAAGGACCAGCCGACTCCGGGCCAGTCGACTAGACTTCCCCCCTTTTCCATGGCTCGAGTGGAGAAGCCCTCCACCTTGAGAGTGATCCCATAGGAGAAGGTGCAGGTGAAGGTGTTGGTCGAGCGGGTTGTCCAACTCGTCCGCGACGGAGTGACCGGTATGGACCTGCTGGAGGTCTTCCTCAGTCGACGCATCCAACCACTCCAAGCTCATGACCATCCGATGTGGATGTACTCGGGACTCGAGGATTCCACACAGATCCACCCGGAGGATGTCAATGAGGACACGGTGGAGCAGTGACTGAGAGGTATTACCGACAACAAGGATAACCCCCGGGGGGTCCAGGAGGGTGGTTCCATTCGACCATTTGCGCCAGCCGGAACAGGTACAATTCTGCATTGTCGAGTGTCTTCTTGATTTACTATGTAGCATCTTGTTGATGGTCGACTGTCTTTCTTTTTTTCGTTGTCTTTCAGGCTCTTGTTGATATGTACTCAATGCCCAATGGAGTGCTGGAGCAAAATGTCGAGGGAGAGGCGAGCGGGGGTGAGAGTGGCGAGTGGCACTCGGATGCAGAGGAGGACGAGGAGAGCGACGACCCGAGTGATGAAGAAGAGGTCAACTCGCCTCCTCGCAGAGAAAAGAGGTCCAAGAATGCTCACGACCCGGCAAGCACGCCTGACCTGGTGGCCGCACCAACTGGGCAGTCTTCAAAGCGCCCTCGGACGTCTTCTCCAGTGCCGACCGAGAAGGTATCGAAACAGCCCAAGACCACGCCGCCTCCAGTGCCGAAACCACCGAAGGCCACATCTTCCAAACCTCCGAAGGCTTTGCCCAAAATCAAAGTGGTCATTCCCACAGTCTCTGGGTAACAATCTGGCCTGATCCTTTGGTTGACTTGGGTAACAGAACATAACCGACTGAATGCTGATATTTGCAGTGCTACCACTTCTGGAACTTCCACCCACCAGTACCGAGACGAGGAGATGGACGACGCGGTTACCTCCAACCCAGGTACAATTCTCGTGATCTTGTTCTTGATTATTTGGTCGATTAAATTCTGGTGATTCACTTGGGGTCGACTGACTTCTTTGCAGCCCCACTCAATGTTATCGAGCTTCCGGATGACGATGAAGACGTGATACTGAGGCCCAGAAGGAGCAAGAAAGCAGCAGCTGGCAAGATATCCCAGTCGGAACTGGCGATAGAACCAACAGTCCAGCAGCCTGAAGATGCAGGTAGAGCCGCTGTAACTTTTGTTGTCCTAGTGTCGAGTGAACGCCCCGCACCATTGACTGTATCAGTGTTTTCTTCAGTCATCCAACCTCATGCCTCGGAGCCCCAAGCTGCTGCATCTGGACCGTCTGTCCCCTTCTTCACCACCTATCATGTTCCGGAAAGCCAATCAGATGCCGCTGCAGAGGCTATCCGTCAGGCTGGCGTAATGATGGAGTGGATGAAGGCGGTGCAAGACAATAGCCAGGGTGCTTACCATGCCAGCGCGGCTCTCCGAGCCAATGTCGAGGTAAGTTGACTTCCGACTGAACTTGTTCTATTAGGATATGCTACCTGAATATTTTCCTTCGTACAATCTCTTGTTGTCTGCTTCGAATCTGTACACCCACTGGGTGTTTTGCTGTCTTTAGTATTTGCACTCTTCCACTCGGTTTGGTTGAATGGGATCTGAACCAGTGGGGGCACGCTAAGTGCACCTAGTGGGTGTAGTCCCCCAGACCGTAGTCGACTGTGGGCAGTCGGTTGGGGTCTGAGCGTTTCTTTCTCTTTCCTTTCTTCCACTCGACCTGGGCGGAGCATGCGAGTGGGATCTGAACTAGTGGGGGCACGCCAAGTGCACCCACTGGGTGTAGTCCCCGAGACCGCGGTTGGCTGTTGGCAGTCGGCCGGGGTCTGAATACTTTTTTTACTCGACATGGGCGGACCGGCCGAGTGGAAACTGAACCAGTGGAGGCACGCCAAGTGCACCCACTGGGTGTACTCCCCGAGACCGCAGTCGACTGCTGGCAGTCGGTTGGGGTCTGAGTAAACTTTTGAAATTTTATTCACTCAGAAGTAAATAATCTTTGATCTTGTCAATTGATATGTCTTTTACTCTCTGCAGAAATCTTGTACTCTCATTTCCAAGTTCGCCGAATTTGAAGAGAAGCAGAGGCAGCTCAACCTTGACCTGGAACTGGCCCAACAAAACTTGAAGAAGGCTCAAGATGAAGTTGCCGGTATGGAAGGTAACTGCCTGTCGACTGCTCATGTCGATCGTCTTTTTAAATTATCCCTTTAATCTTTTTTTGATCTAAATGCTTATTTTGCAGAGAAAATGAGGTTGGATCTGGAGAAGAAGGACTTGGACCTTGCAGTTGCGCAGAAGGAGGCTCAAGAGAAGACTACTCTTGCTGACAAAAAGCTGGCTTCAGTCGGAGTGCTGGAAGAGGAAGTAAGCAAGCTGAAGTCCTCTCTCATTGAATCCAACCGAGAGGCGACTCGTCTGAAGAAGGATAAGGTGGCTCTGAACGAGAATCTGGAATCCATGGCTCGTAAGAGAAATGACTTGGAAGCTTATCTGAGAACTCTCGTCAAGAAGTTCTTTCTTATGCTCGAAGGTACCCCTTTTAATCCGGCTGCTTTACTGCTTGCAAGTTAGTCCTATCCAGTCGACTCACTAACTCCTTGACTGCAGAATTCTGCCAAAACTTTGATGAGGAGACTGGACGGATCGAGACAGGTTTGGACCCTATCGTTTCTCCAGTCGGCGACGAGGCTGCCATGAATGTGCTTTGACTGGAATCCCGCGTCGCCAGTGTTACAAGTTACCTTGCTCGTCTGAAGGTGGCAGTTTCATGCATCGAATCATCGCTCTGGCCAAGGGCGACGCTTCAAAATGATCTTGAGTCTCTGATGACTCGACTCAACGAGGTCCCCGGTCGAGTGCAGGAATGGAAGAAGTCCTCTGTTCGATGTGGTGCTGTCGTGGCTCTGTCGCTGGTAAGAGTCCATTGCAAGGAGGCCCCTGAAGATAAGCTGGCGGCGATCAAGGTCGCCAACACCAAAAGGCATGACTTCTAGTCCTTCATGGAGACTTTCCTTGCTGCTACCACTTGGATCGCTGATGGAATTGACTTGGACGAATTCGTCGAGCCTGCGAGCCCTCCTCCTGCCGAATGAACAAACTTGAGATTTAAACTTGCCTTAAATTTGCCTCAGAATGCCCAGTGGTTTTTGTAACCGTTAAACTCTTTCGGGCCTGATGCCCGAGTACTTTTATCTTCGTTTTGAGACTTTTGAGATTTTATCCGATCTTGGTTTATCTTTTGCATATGCTTGCGTTCATCTTCGAGTAGAACTTGTTCTTCGCTCGGACTCTCCTTCGAAATGCAACTCTGAAGGGGATATCCCAGTCGACCTGCACCTCACCGTCCTTGCGGAGAAGGATGGAGCACACATTGTATTTGTGGCGCAGCTCCAAGGAGAGGGTTGCGGTCGACCTGCACCTCGTCATCCTTGCGGATAGGGATGGAGCGGACATTGTACTTGTAGCATAGCTTCGTGAGGGGATTGCAGTCGACCTACACCTCATCATCCTTGCGGATAGGGATGGAGCGGACATTGTACTTGTAGCGTAGCTCCGTGAGAGGATTGCAGTCGACCTGCACCTCGTCATCCTTGCGGATAGGGATGGAGCGGACATTGTACTCGTAGCGTAGCTCCGCGAGAGGATTGCAGTCGACCTGCACCTCATCATCCTTGCGGATAGGGATGGAGCGGACATTGTACTCATAGCGTAGCTCCGTGAGAGGATTGCAGTCGACCTGCACCTCGTCATCCTTGCGGATAGGGCTGGAGCGGACATTGTACTTGCGTAGCTCTGTTAGAGGGTTGCAGTCGACCTGCACCTCGTCATCCTTGCGGATAGGGATGGAGCGGACATTGTACTTGTAGCGTAGCTCCATGAGAGGATTGCAGTCGAACCGCACCTCGTCATCCTTGTGGATAGGGATGGTTTTGGAACTTAGGCAAGTACTGGACTGCAGCTAAGCCTCCGAGTGTGAGGTTTGCTCATCACTCGGTAGGATTTTTGAAACTTAGGCGAGTACTGGACTGCAGCTAAGCCTCCGAGTGTGAGGTTTCCTCATCACTCGGTAGGATTTTCAAAACTTAGGTGAGTACTGGACTGCAGCTAAGCCTCTGAGTGTGAGGTTTGCTCATCACTCGGTAGGATTTTTGAAACTTAGGCGAGTACTGGACTGCAGCTAAGCCTCCGAGTGTGAGGTTTGCTCATCACTCGGTAGGACATTTGAAACTTAGGCGAGTACTGGACTGCAGCTAAGCCTCCGAGTGTGAGGTTTGCTCATCACTCGGTAGGATTTTTGAAACTTAGGCGAGTACTGGGCTGCAGCTAAGCCTCCGAGTATGAGGTTTTCTCATCACTCGGTAGGATTTTTGAAACTTAGGCGAGTACTGGACTGCAACTAAGCCTCTGAGTGTGAGGTTTGCTCATCACTCGGAAGGATTTTTGAAACTTAGGCGAGTACTGGACTGCAGCTAAGCCTCCGAGTGTGAGGTTTGCTCATCACTCGGTAGGATTTTTGAAACTTAGGCGAGTACTGGACTGCAGCTAAGCCTCCGAGTGTGAGGTTTTCTCATCACTCGGTAAGATTTTTGAAACTTAGGCGAGTACTGGACTGCAGCTAAGCCTCCGAGTGTGAGGTTTGCTCATCACTCGGTAGGATTTTTGAAACTTAGGTGAGTACTGGACCGCAGCTAAGCCCCCGAGTGTGAGGTTTGCTCATCACTCGGTAGGATTTTTTAAACTTAGGCGAGTACTGGACTGCAGCTAAGCCCCCGAGTGTGAGTTTTGCTCATCACTCGGTAGGATTTTTTAAACTTAGGCGAGTACTGGACTACAGCTAAGCCCCCGAGTGTGAGGTTTGCTCATCACTCGGTAGGATTTTTTAAACTTAGGCGAGTACAGGACTGCAGCTAAGCCCCCGAGTGAGAGACTTGCTCATCACTCGGTAGGATTTTTGAAACTTAGGCAAGTACTAGACTGCAGCTAAGCCCCCGAGTGTGAGGTTTGTGAAGGAAATATGCCCTAGAGGGAATAATAAAGTTATTATTTATTTCCTTATATCATGATAAATGTTTATTATTCATGCTAGAATTGTATTAACTGGAAACATAATACATGTGTGAATACATAGACAAACAGAGTGTCACTAGTATGCCTCTACTTGACTAGCTCGTTAATCGAAGATGGTTATGTTTCCTAACCATAAACAAAAGAGTTGTTATTTGATTAATGGGATCACATCATTAGGAGAATGATGTGATTGACATGACACATTCCATTAGCTTAGCACCCGATCGTTTAGTATGTTGCTATTGCTTTCTTCATGACTTATACATGTTCCTATGACTATGAGATTATGCAACACCCGTTTGCCGGAGGAACACTTTGTGTGCTACCAAACGTCACAACGTAACTGGGTGATTATAAAGGAGCTCTACAGGTGTCTCCAAAGGTACATGTTGGGTTGGCGTATTTCGAGATTAGGATTTGTCACTCCGATTGTCGGAGAGGTATCTCTGGGCCCTCTCGGTAATGCACATCACATAAGCCTTGCAAGCATTGCAACTAATGAGTTAGTTGTGAGATGATGTATTACGGAACAAGTAAAGAGACTTGCCGGTAACGAGATTGAAGTAGGTATTAAGATACCGACGATTGAATCTCGGGCAAGTAACATACTGATTACAAAGGGAACAACGTATGTTGTTATGCGGTCTGACCGATAAAGATCTTCGTAGAATATGTGGGAGCCAATATGAGCATCCAGGTTCCGCTATTGGTTATTGACTGGAGACGTGTCTCGGTCATGTCTACATTGTTCTCGAACCCGTAGGGTCCGCATGCTTAAGGTTTCAATGATAGTTATATTATGAGTTTATGAGTTTTGATGTACCGAAGGAGTTCGGAGTCCCGGATGAGATCGGGGACATGACGAGGAGTCTCCAAATGGTCGAGACGTAAAGATCGATATATTGGACGACTATATTCAGACATCGGAAAGGTTCCGAGTGATTCGGGTATTTTTCGGATTACCGGAGAGTTATGGGAATACGTATTGGGCCTTATTGGGCCATACGGAAAAGAAGAAAAAGGGCCTCAAGGGTGGCCGCACCCCTCCCCTTGGTCTGGTCCGAATTGGACTAGGGAAGGGGGGCGCCCCTTCCTTCCTTCTCCTTTTCCCTTCCTCTTTTCCTATTCCATATGGGAGGTGGAATCCTACTAGGACTAGGGAGTCCTAGTAGGACTCCACACTTGGCGCGCCCCCTCCTAGGGCCGGCCTCCTCCTCCCTTGCTCCTTTATATACGGGGGCAGGGGGCACCTCTAGACACAAGTTGATCCACGTGATCATATTCTTAGCCGTGTGCGGTGCCCCCTTCCACCATAATCCTCGATAATATTGTAGCGGTGCTTAGGCGAAGCCCTGCGACGGTAGTACATCAAGATCGTCACCACGCCGTCGTGCTAATGGAACTCTTCCCCGACACTTTGCTGGATCGGAGTCCGGGGATCGTCATCGAGCTGAATGTGTGCTAGAACTCGGAGATGCCGTAGTTTCAGTGCTTGATCGGTCGGGCCGTGAAGACGTACGACTACATCAACCGCGTTGTGCTAACGCTTCCGCTGTCGGTCTACAAGGGTACGTAGATCACACTCTCCCCTCTCGTTGCTATGCATCACCATGATCTTGCGTGTGCGTAGGAATTTTTTTGAAATTACTACGTTCCCCAACAGTGGCATCCGAGCCTAGGTTTTATGTGTTGATGTTATATGCACGAGTAGAACACAAGTGAGTTGTGGGCGATATAAGTCATACTGCTTACCAGCATGTCATACTTTGGTTCGGCGGTATTGTTGGACGAAGCGGTCCGGACCGACATTACGCGTACGCTTACGCGAGACCGGTTCTCCCGACGTGCTTTGCACAAAGGTGGCTAGTGGGTGACAGTTTCTCCAACTTTAGTTGAACCGAGTGTGGCTACGCCCGGTCCTTGCGAAGGTTAAAACAGCACCAACTTGACAAACTATCGTTGTGGTTTTGATACGTAGGTAAGATTGGTTCTTGCTTAAGCCCATAGCAGCCACGTAAAACTTGCAACAACAAAGTAGAGGACGTCTAACTTGTTTTTGTAGGGCATGTTGTGATGTGATATGGTCAAGACATGATACTAAATTTTATTGTATAAGATGATCATGTTTTGTAACCGAGTTATCGGCAACTAGCAGGAGCCATATGGTTGTCGCTTTATTGTATGCAATGCAATCGCACTGTAATGCTTTATTATCACTAAGCGGTAGCGATAGTCGTGGAAGCATAAAATTGGTGAGACGACAACGATGCTACGATGGAGATCAAGGTGTCGCGCCGGTGACGATGGTGATCACGACGGTGCTTCGAAGATGGAGATCACAAGCACAAGATGATGATGGCCATATCATATCACTTATATTGATTGCATGTGATGTTTATCTTTTATGTATCTTATCTTGCTTTGATTGACGGTAGCATTATAAGATGATCTCTCACTAATTATCAAGAAGTGTTCTCCCTGAGTATGCACCGTTGCGAAAGTTCTTCGCGCCGAGACACCACGTGATGATCGGGTGTGATAGGCTCTACGTTCAAATACAACGGGTGCAAAACAGTTGCACATGCGGAATACTCAGGTTATACTTGACGAGCCAAGCATATACAGATATGGCCTCGGAACACGGAGACCGAAAGGTCAAGCGTGAATCATATAGTAGATATGATCAACATAGTGATGTTCACCAATGAAACTACTCCATCTCACGTGATGATCGGACAAGGTTTAGTTGATTTGGATCACGTGATCACTTAGAAGATTAGAGGGATGTCTTTCTAAGTGGGAGTTCTTAAGTAATATGATTAATTGAACTTAAATTTATCATGAGCTTAGTCCTGGTAGTATTTTGCAAATTATGTTGTAGATCAATAGCTCGCGTTGTTGCTTCCCTGTGTTTATTTTGATATGTTCCTAGAGAAAATTGTGTTGAAAGATGTTAGTAGCAATGATGCGGATTGGATCCGTGATCTGAGGTTTATCCTCATTGCTGCACATAAGAATTATGTCCTTGATGCACCGCTAGGTGACGGACCTATTGCAGGAGCAGATGCAGACGTTATGAACATTTGGCTAGCTCAATATGATGACTACTTGATAGTTTAGTGCACCATGCTTAATGGCTTAGAATCGGGACTTCAAAGACGTTTTGAACGTCATGGAGCATATGAGATGTTCCAGGAGTTGAAGTTAATATTTCAAGCAAATACCCGAGTTGAGAGATATGAAGTCTCCAACAAGTTCTATAGCTAAAAGATGGAGGAGAATCGCTCAACTAGTGAGCATGTGCTCAGATTGTCTAAGTACTACAATCTCTTGAATCAAGTGGGAGTTAATCTTCCAGATAAGATAGTGATTGACAGAATTCTCTAGTCACCATCACCAAGTTAGTAGAACTTCGTGATGAACTATGATATGCAAGGGATAACGGAAACGATTCCCAAGCTCTTCGTAATGCGAAAATTGACGAAGGTAGAAATCGAGAAAAACATCAAGTGTTGATGGTAGACAAGACCACTAGTTTCAAGAAAAGGGCAGAGGGAAGAAGGGGAACTTCAAGAAGAACAGCAAGCAAGTTGCTGCTCAAGTGAAGATGCCCAAGTCTGGTCCTAAGCCTGAGACTAAGTGTTTCTACTACAAAGGGACTGGTCACCGGAAGCGGAACTACCCCAAGTGATTGGCAGATAAGAAGGATGGCAAAGTGAACATAAGTATATTTGATATACATGTTATTGATGTGTACTTTACTAGTGTTTATAGCAACCCCTCAGTATTTGATACTAGTTCAGTTGCTAAGATTAGTAACTCGAAACGGAAGTTGCAGAATAAACAGAGACTAGTTAAGGGTGAAGTGACGATGTGTGTTGGAAGTGGTTCCAAGATTGATATGATCATCATCGCACACTCCATATACTTTCGGGATTAGTGTTGAACCTGAATAAGTGTTATTTGGTGTTTGTGTTGAGCATGAATATGATTTGATCATGTTTATTGTAATACGGTTATTCATTTAAGTAAGAAAATAAATTGTTGTTCTGTTTACATGAATAAAACCTTATATGGTTACACACCCAATGAAAATAGTTCGTTGGATCTCGATCGTAGTGATACACATAATCATAATATTGAAACCAAAAGATGCAAAGTTAATAATGATAGTGCAACTTATTTGTGGCACTGCCGTTTAGGTCATATTGGTGTAAAGTGCATGAAGAAACTCCATGCTAATGGGTTTTTGGAATCACTTGATTATGAATCAGTTGATGCTTGCGAACCATGCCTCATGGGCAAGATGACTAAAACGCCGTTCTCCGGAACTATGGAGCGAGCAACTGACTTATTGGAAATAATACATACTGATGTATGAGATCCGATGAGTGTTAAGGCTCGTGGTGGGTATCATATTTTCTGACCTTCACAGATGATTTGAGCAGATATGGGTATATCTACTTAATGAAACACAAGTCTGAAATATTTGAAAAGTTCAAAGAATTTCAGAGTGAAGTGGAGAATCATCGTAACAAGAAAATAAAAGTTTCTACGATATGATCGCAGAGGTAAAATATTTGAGTTACGAGTCTGGCCTTCAGTTAAAACAATGTGAAATAGTTTCACTACTCACGCCACCTGGAACACCACAGCATAATGGTGTGTCCGAACATCATAACCGTACTTTATTAGATATGGTGTGATCTATGATGTCTCTTACCGATCTACCACTATTGTTTTGGGGTTATGCATTAAAGACAGCTGCATTCACGTTTAAAAGGGCACCATCTAAGTCCGTTGAGACGACACAATCTGAACTGTGGTTTGGCAAGAAACCAAAGTTGTCGTTTCTTAAAGTTTGGGATTGTGATGCTTATATGAAAAAGTTTCATCCTGATAAGCTCAAACCCAAATCGAAGAAATATGTCTTCATAGGATACCCAAAGGAGACTATTGGATACACCTTCTATCACAGATCCGAAGGCAAGACATTCGTTGCTAAGAATTGATCCTTTCTAGAGAAGGAGTTTCTCTTGAAAGAAGTGAGTGGGAGGAAAGTAGAACTTGATAAGGTAACTGTACCTTCTCCCTTATTGAAAAGTAGTTCATCACAAGAAATCTGTTCCTGTGACTACTACACCAATTAGTGAGGAAGACTAATGATGATGATCATGTAACTTCAAATCAAGTTAATACCGAATCTCGTAGGTAAACCAGAGTGAGATCCGCACCAAAGTGGTATGGTAATCCTGTTCTGGAAGTCATGTTACTAGACCATGACGAACTTGCGAACTATGAGGAAGCGATGATGAGCCTAGATTCCGCGAAATGGCTTGAGGCCATGAAATCTGAGATGAGATCCATGTATGAGAACAAAGTATGGACTTTGATTGACTTGCCCAATGATCGGCGAGCCATTGATATTAAATGGATCTTCAAGAGGAAGACGGACGCTGATAGTAGTGTTACTATCTACAAAGCTAGAATTGTCGCAAAAAGGTTTTCGACAAGTTCAAGGTGTTGACTATGTTGAGAGTTTCTCACTCGTATCTATGCTTAAGTCTGTCCGAATCATGTTAGCAATTGCCGCATTTTATGAAATCCAGCAAATGGATGTCAAAACTGCATTCCTGAATGGATTTCTGGAAGAAGAGTTGTATATGATGTAGCCGGAAGGTTTTGTCGATCCAAAAGGAGCTAACAAAGTGTGCAAGCTCTAGTGATCCATTTATGGACTGGTGCAAGCCTCTCGGAGTTGGAATAAACGCTTTGATAGTTTGATCAAAGCATATAGTTTTATACAGACTTGCGGTGAAGCCTGTATTTACAAGAAAGTGAGTGGGAGCACTACAACATTTCTGATAAGTATATGTGAATGACATATTGTTGATCGGAAATAATGTAGAGTTATTCTGCAAAGCATAAAGGAGTGTTTTAAAGAAGTTTTTCAAAGAAAGACCTCGGTGAAGCTGCTTACATATTAAGCATCAAAATCTATAGAGATAGATCAAGACGCTTGATAAGTTTTTTCAATGAGTACATACCTTGACAATATTTTGAAGTAGTTCAAAAATGGAACAGTCAAAGAAAGAGTTCTTGGCTGTGTTACAAGGTATGAAATTGAGTAAGACTCAAAGCCCGACCACGGCAGAAGATAGAAAGAGAATGAAAGTCATTCCCTATGCCTCAGCCATAGGTTCTATAAAGTATGCCATGATGTGTACCAGATCTATTGTATACCCTACACTGTGTTAAGCAAGGGAGTACAATAGTGATCTAAGAGTAGATCACTGGACATTGGTCAAAATTATCCTTAGTGGAATAAGGAAATATTTCTCGATTATGGAGGTGACAAAAGGTTCGTCGTAAAAATTTACGTCGATGCAAGTTTTGACACAGATCTGGATGACTCTAAGTATCGATCTAGATACATATTGAAAGTGGGAGCAATTAGTTAGAGTAGCTCCGTGCAGAGCATTGTAGACATAGAATTTGCAAAATACTTACGGATCTGTATGTGATAGACCCGTTGACTAAAATTATCTCACAAGCAAAACATGATCACACCTTAGTACTCTTTGGGTGTTAATCACATAAATGATGTGAACTAGATTATTGACTCTAGTAAACCCTTTGGGTATAGGTCACATGACGATGTGAACTATGGGTGTTAATCACATGGTGATGTGAACTCTTAGTGATGAATCACATGGCGATGTGAAATAGATTATTGACTCTAGTGCAAGTGGGAGACTGAAGGAAATATGCCCTAGAGGCAATAATAAAGTTATTATTTATTTCCTTATATCATGATAAATGTTTATTATTCATGCTAGAATTGTATTAACCGGAAACATAATACATGTGTGAATACATAGACAAACAGAGTGTCACCAGTATGCCTCTACTTGACTAGCTCGTTAATCGAAGATGGTTATGTTTCCTAACCATAAACAAAAGAGTTGTTATTTGATTAACGGGATCACATCATTAGGTGAATGATCTGATTGAACATGACCCATTCCATTAGCTTAGCACCCGATCGTTTAGTATGTTGCTATTGCTTTCTTCATGACTTATACATGTTCCTATGACTATGAGATTATGCAACTCCCGTTTGCCGGAGGAACACTTTGTGTGCTACCAAACGTCACAACGTAACTGGGTGATTATAAAGGAGCTCTACAGGTGTCTCCAAAGGTACATGTTGGGTTGGCGTATTTCGAGATTAGGATTTGTCACTCCGATTGTCGGAGAGGTATCTCTGGGCCCTCTCGGTAATGCACATCACATAAGCCTTGCAAGCACTGCAACTAATGAGTTAGTTGTGAGATGATGTATTACGGAACGAGTAAAGAGACTTGCCGGTAACGAGATTGAACTAGGTATTAAGATACCGACGATCGAATCTCGGGCAAGTAACATACCGATGACAAAGGGAACAACGTATGTTGTTATGCGGTCTGACCGATAAAGATCTTCGTAGAATATGTGGGAGCCAATATGAGCATCCAGGTTCCACTATTGGTTATTGACTGGAGACGTGTCTCGGTCATGTCTACATTGTTCTCGAACCCGTAGGGTCCGCACGCTTAAGGTTTCAATGACAGTTATATTATGAGTTTATGGGTTTTGATGTACCGAAGGAGTTCGGAGTCCCGGATGAGATCGGGGACATGACGAGGAGTCTCGAAATGGTCAAGACGTAAAGATCAATATATTGGACGACTATATTCGGACATCGGAAACGTTCCGAGTGATTCGGGTATTTTTCGGAGTACCGGAGAGTTACGGGAATACGTATTGGGCCTTATTGGGCCATACGGGAAAGAAGAAAAAGGGCCTCAAGGGTGGCCACACCCCTCCCCTTGGTCTGGTCTGAATTGGACTAGGGAAGGGGGGCGCCCCCTTCCTTCCTTCTCCTTTTCCCTTCCTCTTTTCCTATTCCATATGGGAGGTGGAATCCTACTAGGACTAGGGAGTCCTAGTAGGACTCCACACTTGGCGCGCCCCCTCCTAGGGCCGGCCTCCTCCTCCCTTGCTCCTTTATATACGGGGGCAGGGGGGCACCTCTAGACACAAGTTGATCCACGTGATCATATTCTTAGCCATGTGCGGTGCCCCCTTCCACCATAATCCTCGATAATATTGTAGCGGTGCTTAGGCGAAGCCCTGCGACGGTAGTACATCAAGATCGTCACCACGCCGTCGTGCTAACGGAACTCTTCCCCGACACTTTGCTGGATCAGAGTCCGGGGATCGTCATCGAGCTGAACGTGTGCTAGAACTCGGAGGTGCCGTAGTTTCGGTGCTTGATCGGTCGGGCCGTGAAGACGTACGACTACATCAACCGCGTTGTGCTAACACTTCCGCTGTCGGTCTACAAGGGTACGTAGATCACACTCTCCCCTCTCGTTGCTATGCATCACCATGATCTTGCGTGTGCGTAGGAATTTTTTTGAAATTACTACGTTCCCCAATAGTTTGCTCATCACTCGGTAGGATTTTTTAAACTTAGGCGAGTACTGGACTGCAACTAAGCCCCCGAGTGTGAGGTTTGCTCATCACTCGGTAGGATTTTTTAAACTTAGGCGAGTACTGAACTACAGCTAAGCCCCCGAGTGTGAGGTTTGCTCATCACTCGGTAGGATTTTTTTAAACTTAGGCGAGTACTGGACTGCAGCTAAGCCCCCGAGTGAGAGACTTGCTCATCACTCGTAGGATTTTTGAAACTTAGGCAAGTACTGGACTGCAGCTAAGCCACCCACTGGGGGATTTCAGAAACATATGTAAACAATCGCCAATCTTTTTAGAAGACTGTAAAACTCTTGTCTTTGATAAACAAAATACAAAGGTGTTTTTTATTACATCTCAGCAGACTGAGTGTTTAAGTATAAAAGGGGTGGAGCAGCTCCGCATTCCAGGCGCACGGCTCGTCTTTCTTGTGCTTGACATCGTAAAGGTGGTACGCTCCATTGTGGAGCACTCTGGTGACCACGAAGGGGCCTTCTCAAGAGGGAGCAAGCTTGTGTGGTTTCTGCTGATCCACTCGGAGAACTAAGTCCCCCTCTTGAAATGCTCGACCCCTCACATTTCTGGCATGGAATCGATGCATATCTTGCTGATAAATGGTTGATCGGATCAAGGCCATCTCTCTTTCTTCTTCAAGGAGGTCAACTGCATCTTGTCGCGCTTGTTCTGCTTCTTCCTCTGTGAAAAGCTCGACTTGGGGTGCATTGTGGAGCAAGTCACTCGGAAGTACAACTTCGGCTCCATAAACCAAGAAAAACGGGGTTCTGCCAGTCGACCGATTGGGAGTTGTCCTCAATCCCCATAATACTGATGGAAGTTCATCGACCCAGGCTCTTGCTGCGTTTTTGAGGTCACGCATCAGTCAAGGTTTCAGTCCTTTGAGAATTAATCCATTTGCCCTTTCAGGCTGTCCATTCAACTGGGGGTGAGCGACCGAGGCATAGTCGACCCGAGTACCTTGTGAAGCACAAAAAGTCCTGAACTCATCAGAATCAAAGTTTGATCTGTTGTTAGTGTTGATGCTGTGGGGAACACCATATCTGAATGTTATCTCTCTGATGAAGCTGACGACAGTACTGGCATCAAGGTTCTTGATAGGCTTGGCTTCAATCCATTTGGTGAACTTGTCGACTGCTACAAGCACATGAGTGAATCCACTCCTGCCAGTCCTCAAAGGTCCAACCATATCCAATCCCCAAAGAGCAAAAGGCCAGACGAGCGGAATGGTTTTTAGGGCTGACGCAGGCTTGTGAGACATGTTGGAGTAGAACTGACAACCTTCAAATTTGTCGACTATTTCTTGTGCCATATCATTTGCTCGAGGCCAGTAAAATCCCGCTCGGTATGCTTTGGCTACAATGGTCCGAGAGGACGCATGGTGACCACAGGTCCCCGAGTGGATATCATTGAGGATTACTCGACCTTCTTTAGGTGTTATGCATTTCTGGCAAACTCCAGTCACACTTTCTCTGAACAACTGTCCTCTTATCACGGTGAAGCCCTTAGATCGATGGACGATCTGTCGAGCCTCTTCTTCATCTTCTGGGAGTTCTCTTCTAAGAATGTATGCGATATATGGTACCGTCCAATCGGGGGTGATGACCAAAACTTCCATGATCAAGTCGACCACGGTTGGAATCTCGATTTCAGTCGGATCGGTGGCACGCTTCGGCTGTGGGGGCTCTTCAGTGAAGGGATCTTCTTGAACCGAGGGTGCATGAATATGCTCCAGGAACACATTACTGGGAATGGCTTCTCTCTTGGAGCCTATCTTTGCCAGATCATCGGCTGCTTGATTTTTCAGTCGGGGGATGTGATGGAGCTCTAACCCCTCGAACCTCTTTTCTAACTTTCTTACTGCATTGCAATAACCAGTCATGGCTGGGCTTCTGACGTCCCACTCCTTCATCACCTGATTGACCACTAAATCCTAGTCGCCATAGACCATGAGGTGACGGACGCCAAGTGAAATGGCCATACGCAACCCATACAGAAGTGCCTCATATTCAACCTCATTGTTGGAGGAGTCAAAGTGAATCTGGAGAACATAACTGAGTTTGTCACCACGGGGGGAGGCCAATACCACTCCAGCACCGGAACCATTCAGCATCTTGGACCCATCGAAGAACATGGTCCAATGCTCCGAGTGAATTTGGGCTGGAAGTTGATGTTCGATCCACTCGGCGAGGAAATCAGCTATTGCTTGGGACTCGACCAGTTTATGGACTTAATAGCCTTCTTTGTTTCAAACTTGATATCCAGGGGAAGGAGTTCAATCGCCCACTTTGCCACTCGACCAGTTGCATCTCTGTTGTTCAGAATCTCCGACAATGGAGCGTCGCTGACAACTGTAATAGAATGATCAGAGAAATAGTGTGCAACCTTCTTTGTGGTCATGTAAATTCCATAAACAAGCTTCTGATAATGGGGATATCTTTGCTTTGATGGAGTCAAGACTTCAGAAACGTAATATACCGGGCGCTGAACTTTATAAGTTTTCCCTTCTTCTTCATGCTCGACCGTGAGTACTGTACTGACAACTTGTCCAGTGGCTGCAATGTAAAGCAGTAAAGGCTCTTTGCTGATTGGTGCAGCAAGCACCGGCTGGGTGGAAAGCAGGGCTTTGAGCTCTACAAACGCTGCATCAGCTTCGGGAGTCCACTCGAACTTATCAGACTTCTTCATCAGTTGGTAAAGAGGTAGTGCCTTTTCACCGAGATGAGAAATGAATCGACTCAGAGCGGCCAAACAACCAGTAAGCTTTTGGACATCGTGCACACGCACAGGGCGTTTCATCCGAAGAATGGCACCAACTTTCTCTGGGTTAGCGTCGATCCCTCGTTTGGAAACGAGGAAACCGAGTAGTTTTCTGCCAGGAAGTCTGAATGCGCACTTTGATGAATTAAGCTTGATATCGTACCTTCTGAGGTCGGCAAAGGTTTTGGCAAGGTCAGCCAGAGGTCGGAACCTTTACGTGACTTGACTACAATGTCATCCATGTATGCTTCCACATTCCGACTGATTTGAGTGAGTAGACACTTCTGGATCATCCTCATGAATTTGGCTCCGGCGTTCTTCAGGCCGAATGGCATAGTGACATAACAAAAACATCTGAATGGAGTGATGAAAGCCGTTTTTATCTCATCGGGTCCATACAGTCGGATCTGATGATACCCGGAATAGGCGTCCAAGAAGGACAAATGCTCACACCCCTCAGTTGAATCGCCAATTTGGTCGATGCGGGGAAGAGGAAAATGATCTTTCGGGCAGACCCGATTGATATGCTTGAAGTCAATGCACATGCGAAGTGAATCATCCTTCTTAGGGACCATGACAACATTGGCGAGCCACTCGGAGTGGTAAATCTCTCGGATGAACTCAGCTGCCAGGAGCCGAGCCACTTCTTCGCCAATTGTTTTTCTCTTCTGGACGACGGACCGTCGAAGATGTTCCTTGACTGGATTTACTTTCGGGTCGACTCTCAAACGATGCTTAGCCAGTCCCCTGGGTACACCCGACATGTCAGAAGGTTTCCATGCAAAGATGTCCCAGTTCTCATGGAGGAACTGGATGAGCGCTTCTTCCTATTTGCTGTCAAGTGTTGACGAGATATGGGTTGGAGCAGCATTGGGATCAGTCAGGTGGATATGAATCGACTTCGTTTCCCCTGACGGCTGAAATGCGGACTCTGTGGTAGGCTTCTTGGCTCGCAAAAAATCACTCGGATATGCATTTTTCTGGTACTCTTGCAGTTCCACTACTGCCATCTATGCATCGGCAATTTTTTAGCCCTTCTAGAAGCACTCTTTTGCTTTCTGCCGATTGCCAGTGACAGTGATTACTCCTTTGGGACCAGGCATCTTCAATTTGAGATACATGTAACATGGTCGAGCCATAAAACATGCATAAGAGGGTCTCCCCAGGATGGCATGGTAAGCACTCTTGAAATCCACTACCTCAAACATCAACTTTTCCTTGCAGTAATTATTGGAATCACCAAAAACCACATCAAGTGTGATCTGGCCGAGTGACTGAGCTTTCTTGCCAGGTATAACACCGTGGAAACTCATGTTGCTTTCGCTCAGCTTGGACATCGGAATGCCCATTCCCTTCAAGGTTTCAGCATAAAGAATATTCAAGCCGCTGCCACCATCCATCAGCACTTTATCCAGTCGGATGCCTTCGACTACTGGGGCGACCACCAGTGCTTGCCTCCCAGGGGTGGCTATATGCGCTGGGTGGTCTGACTGGTTGAATGTGATGGCAGTCTGGGACCACTTCAGATAACTGGGTGTTGCCGGAGCAACCATGTTCACCTCCCTGTTAATAACCTTCAATCGACTTTTGCTTTCAACATCAGCAAAAATCATCAGCGTGGAATTGACATTGGGAAAGCCGTCATCATCTTCTTCCCTATCCCCACCTCCGTCCGACTTCTTTTCCTTTTCCTTGGGTTGTTTCTCTTGGAACTGCTGAATCAGGAAACGACACCGTCGAGTGGTGTGTTTAGGGTAAATGATGTTCCCCTCTTCATCTTTCTTGGTATGAATATGGAACGGTAAATCCAACACATCATTCCCATCTTTTTCCTTAACTTTCTTGGGATTCCAGGGCCCTTTGGGTTTTCCCTTGAACTTTCCTTGGGCAACAGCTAAAGCTTCACCAGGAGCAGCTGGTTCAGCTTTTCGCTTCTGCTTCCGACTGGAATTCCCTCCTCCGGTTTCTTGGGCGACTGTTTTGTGTTTCCCACTCCGGAGTCGGTCTTCCTCTTCACCATTGGCATATTTGGTGGCGATCTCCATCATCCGAGTCAGAGTCATATCTCCTGTCCGACCAAATTTTAGGTTCAATTCCCGATACTTAACGCCTTGAAGGGACAAATTGCTTGGTGATCTGACACATTCTCCACTGTATGGTGCAACATGATCCATCTCTGGATATAATCCCTCAAAGTCTCATTCGGTTTCTGGACACAACACTGCAATTCTGTCAATCCTGCCGGCCTTTTGCAAGTGCCTTCAAAGGTCCTAACAAACACTCGAGTAAGTTCTTACCAACTGTATATGCTGCCAGGAGCCAATTGATTCAACCATGCTCTGGCAGAGCCCTCCAACATCAAGGGGAGATGCTTCATGGCTACATCATCATTGCCACCACCAATCTGCACAGCCACTCGATAATCCTCAAGCCAAGTGTCGGGCTTGGATTCGCCGGTGAACTTGCTGACTCCAGTCGCCAACCTGAAGTTTGGAGGAATCACTGCTGCTTTGATGGCTCTGCTGAAACACTCGGGTTCTGAAACATGTACCCTGCTTCCAGTCGGATGATCTCTATCGTGGCCTTCTCTGTGAGCTCTGTTTCTATCAACCAGACCTTGAACGAGGATTGACCTTGCATCAAAGCTTGGTTCTCTGGAGTTGACTAGAATTCTCCGTTCACCGCTGTGGGGGCGTTTGTCATCTTGCCGCCGAGGCACGTACGACCCACTCCTCGGAGGAGACGTGGGCACTCGACGATGCTCGTCGTGGTTGAGTCGATGATCATATTTCTCACGGTTCATGTACTGATCTTGCTGGTATCCACGTCCCTCACGCCGCGGAGGCGGTCTCGGGCTATGGGCAGACTGGACAGTATCCGCCACCACAGACCTGCTATGAATCCTATTCCGCGACTGAGATACCGCTGTATTCTGCTCTCCTGCTGCCCGGAGTAAAGCCCGGATCTGCATCAAACCTCGGCCAGCTTCTGACTAGGAAGGTTGAATTGACTCTGCTATTCGAGCTGCAACTGTGAGATTCTAGATCGGAGTTCAATATACCTGAGTCGGAGGCAGAAAAAGTTGTCGTCGACTAGACTCGGGGATCCGCTGCCGAGCACGCTCGTTGAGTGCGCTCAGGCAAGTTGGCCAGGCGCGCCTCCTCCAAGGCCTGGGCCTCGGGGGTTTCTCCAACGATAGGAGTGTGGAGCGCATCCATATTACGATGACGAAGATCTTCCCTCCTCTGCGAAGAGAGGGGTTCGGGATGGTACTCCTCGTCAACACGCGACGGATCACTGCCGCCATCGCCACCGCCTTCCCGAGTGAAGCTAGGAGGACTGCGTGGTCCATTGACCATCAAGACTTCTGCCGCGGGGTCGCTGCTGTCGCATTCGGACGCAGTCTTGACAGAGCCAGTCGACAGATCAAACATGCCGTAGAGAGTTTCATCGGGCTCGATTGCCGCGATTTGCGGGGTGGCCGATTGGCGGGCCACCGCATGCCTCACCCACCGCTGAAGCCGCAACCGATCGGATCGCTGGCGCCGGCGAACAACGGAGAGGGAGGTTGCCACATGAGTCGACTGATACGGAGTCGACGGTTATCGAAGAAGGACGCCGCGAACGCATGCGCGGAAGTGCGTCACCCCGCGGACGGGGAGCACCTCGACGTCGAGTGGAGCTTCGTGAAGCCAAGAGGAGTCGTCGGCGATGAAGACGAGCGCGCCGAGACGGATCTCGCGGCCTTCAGCCAATCCTCCGCCAGAAACCATGATGATGGGAATCAGAAGAATCGCAACTTCTCCAATAAACTGCTAAGACACTTGCCCCACGGTGGGCGCCAACTGTCGTGGGTCTAAGACTGACAGTAGAATGGGGGGTAGATATGAGGAGGCAAGATCCTAGCTATGGAGTAGTTGTATACACGAGTTTTATGAGTTCAGGCCCTTCTCGGAGGAAGTAACAGCCCTACGTCTCGGTGCCCTGAGGCGGTCGACTGGATTATGTGTGTGTGTGTTTACAAAGATGCGAACCCTTGTCCCAGAGGAGGGGGGTGGCTTATATAGAGTGCGCCAGGACCCCTGCTCCCCTGTGTTACACAGGGTTCAATGTACATTAAGAGAGGAACGTTACTGGTAACACTAGCCATTAAATGCTATAAATGACAATTAAGCCTATAAGTAAATGCTCGACCGTTGTTGGTGCAGAGTGGCTTTAGATCTTCTGCTCGTTGGGTGGCTTCTGCGACGATCGAGTGCCATTGATTCTTCCGAGTGGAACGTCTCTGGTCGAGTGGATAATGGTACCCTTTGAATGATTCTGGCTTTAGGGTGATGTCCTAGGGGAAGGTGTCTACGTCAGGCCTATGACCCTACCCTAGGTACATAACCTCATCATCAAGCACCTGTCCGCACGACACCTCCTAACCATTAGAAGAGTGAGACGTGGCGTCATGTGAATGGTTAGCAGAACGGACACGATTTAAATTATACAAAACGTTTGAGATATTGCAGTGGTAGCTATTTGTTTCAAAATGTCTTTATTGGCTGTTATTCGAGTGCGCCTTCTCTCAAAATGGACACGAAAATAGCACAACATGTCGGGTGCCATTCCATGATAGCATGCCAAATTTCATGAATTTCAGACGAGTTTTATTTACTAGAATTTAAAAATAAAATATCTCAATGTTTTGCCAGCAATCAACAGTGCCCTGGTGTTTGAAATTCATTCACATTTCTTGCATGAGACCTAAGCATGCACCCAAGGACACAAATTTGATTTTCAACCAATTTATATGCACCGGAGCATGTGCATGTAGTTCAAAAAATTATGTGCATAAAATGCCTAGAAAACCCAGTTAATGTATAAAAATGTCCAAACAAACCCGAAAAATTCCAAAATTTAACACAACACTTCTGTTGTTCTATGTTGACACTAGAATTTTTTTGAAAGCAATAAGAGGCAACAGATATCGTTTCGTCTCCAAAGGTGACACATTCCCTACGAAACCATCAGGCTTGTTGTGAGAAGCTCTGGTTTGTGAGAAGCTTATACCCAAACCTGTCGCAAATGGGACAATTTTTTACCACAACATGTTGATGCCACTCCATGATAGCATGCCAAGTTTCATGAATTTCAGACGAGTTTTGGGTTCACTAGAATTTAAAAACCATGTATCTCAATGTTTGGGCCGAGCGACGGTGGCAGGGTGTTTCATGTTCATTCCCATTTCTTGCATGGGACCTAAGAATGCAACCAAGGACACATATTTGATTTTTCAACCAATTTATATGCATTAGAGCATGTGCCTGTAGTTGAAATTTGAATTATGCATATAAATGCATTGAAAACTCAATTAATGTATAAAAATGTCCAAACAACCCCCCCCCCAAATTCCAAAATTTAACACAACACTCCTGTTGTTCTATGTTGACACTAGAGAAAAAATTGAAATCAAGAAGAGGCAATAGATATTGTTTCGTCCAGAAAGGTGAAACGTTCCCTACCGTAACCATGAGGCTTGTTGCGAGAAGCTTATACCCCAACCTGCCCCAAATGGCACAATATTTTTACCATTGCATGTTGATGCTGTTCCATGATATCATGTCAAGTTTCATCAGTTCCAGACGAGTTTTCGATTTACTAGAATTTTAAAACCATGTATCTCAATGTTAGTGGCCGAGCGACCGTGGCAAAGGTGTTTGACATTCATTCTCATTTATTGCATGGGACCTTAGGTTACAACCAAGGACACACATTTAATTTTTCAACCTGTTTATATGCATTGGAGCATGTGCATGTAGTTCAAATTTGAATTATGCACATAAACGCATAGAAAACTTGATTAATGTATAAAATTGTCGTAGCAAACCACGAAAATCCCAAAAAATGACACAACACTCCTGTTATTCTATGTTGACACTAGAAATGTTTTGAAAGGAAGAAGAGGCAACAGATATCGTTTCGTCCACAAAGGTGACACGTTTCCCTACCGAAACCATGAAGCTTCTTGTGAGAAGCTTTGGTTTGTGAGAAGATTATACCATAACCTACCCCAAATGGGTCAATATTTTTTACCCCAGCATGTTGATGCCATTCGATGATAGCATGCCAAGGTTCATGAATTTCAGACGAGTTTTGGATTTACTAGAATTACAAAAGCAAGCACATCAACGTTTGCCGGAGAGCCACGGTGTCGTGGTGTTTGAAATTCATCCCCATTTTTTGCATGGGACATAAGCATCAACCCATGGACACATATATCATTTTACAACCCATTTTGGTGCACCGGAGCATGTGCATGTAGTTTAATTTTAAATTATGCACATGAAATGCCTAGAAAACCAAGTTAATGTATGAAAATGTCCAAACGAACCCTGAATAATTCCAATTTTTTTGACGACACACCTATAGTTGCATGTTCACTGCAGATAAAAGTTCTAGCAATTCAAACACCATCCTTTGCAGTGGTGACCCCATTATGTAATTCAAATGAAGACGAAAAATCAAGTAGATCGCAAACAATTTATTATCACCAACTGTGTGAGATGCAGCACAAAATATCTTGGAGCACCTTCGGAGTATAGTACGCATACGACTTACACAAGAAGGTGCATCAGCTACAGTTCACAGCCGGCATGTCAAGCACACTAGCTCGCTCCCCAAATATCATTTCACTGTTCAAACGTCGCCGGTGAAAGATGGGGACGTGGACCTACTTCATGAGGGAAACTTCAGCGGCCCACTCCAGCGAGAGCGCGGCCACAGCTGCCAGCCGCGTGCTAACAAGCTTCATAAGCACGGCCGTAATCTGCGACCGGGCGGCCAAGGTAGCCCAAACGGCCGCTGTTGCTTCTCAGGTGGCGGTAGCAACATCTGCCTCGGGGATAGCAACTGGCGAGAGCGGCACAACAGCTGTCCGTTACGTAGCAGCGGCCTTAGCCCTGATGGAGGCCGTCCATGACCATGTCAAGGCCACCCACACCCAGCTCATGGTGGTCACCGCAGAAATCGAACGAAGCTTCTCCGACAATGGTCGGCAACCCACGGCTGAAGAGTTGGCAATTGCCGAGAGTGTTCGAGCAGTAGTCCGTTCCTGCGCGGCATACCTTGCCACGATGGAGCCCGCCCAAGCCCAGATCGTGGCCGTCCACGCCCAGATCATGGCGGCCTATTTCAAAGATATGGCGGATGCGGATGGCGAGATGCTTGCCGATTATGGTGCGATGGATGCCAGGGAGCCCCTTCCCCAGGAGATCATTGGGCGCGAGCTGGACATGGAGGAGGCGGCAGAGATCGACGAGCACCAGGTTTTGTTTAATTAAGAGTGCCGGTCTTTAATTTGTTAGAGTAATGTTTAGGTCAGCTAGCTCTGTTTAATTGCTGAACTTGCTTGATTAAGAAGTGTGCGTGTGTTGTAGTCTCCGTTGTGTACCCAAATTATGCAATGACGTGGATGACCACTTTAACCAGGGAAATTCAAACCAAAATTTTTCACGTTCAAGCTCATCACAAATGGGCTAAGCTATATGAATCGTTTGTCTGATGACACTTTGCGCGCCAGTTTTTTTCGCTGAACCAATTCAAAATTTCCGGCTTCCGCGGAAATATCTACCTCCCCGCCCCCTCTTACCAAAAGCCACACTTCCCCTGTTTCTACCTTCCTTTCCAAGTTGAAACCTTCACTCCTTGCTTGCAGCGCCGCCTCCTCGCCGGCGACCCTCCTTCACGCTGCTCGGCCTCGTCTATCCAGATAGGTAATCCACACCCAACCCTCATCCTCCTCCTCCTTCCACATCCCACATGCCCCGACCGCCAACGCGACACCTTCCACCCAAATCACCGGCCCCTCCACCAAATAAGCGCCGCGCTAAGCTATGGTGCACACGGTATAGCCAGGAGCTCAAGGAGCATTTGGCAGCGGAGAAGCAAATCACGGCCGCACGCGCGGATGAGGTCGCGATGGCTGCCATTCGTGCCGACCCCAGATCTTGGAGAAGCACCTTGCCATCGAGGCCACCGTCAACGCCTCGCACGCCGATGCTGCGATGTGGTTGGCTGCTTTAAACGACAGTTCGTGGCGTTTTCTCGAGGCCACCCTCGGTGCCTTCGACAAAGACTATGAGGTGTTTTCTCAGAGTGCACGTGCTTACCTCAACTCGAGAGCCAGCTGGTTGGTGCCCGGAGCGGGTCAGGCAACTCACCACTACGATGAGGGCACCCACGATGTGGAGGCCTTGCCCTCTTCCATGTCCAAGGAGCCAATCATCATCGGTGTCTCCGACGATGAGAAGTAGCTTGTTTTATTAGCTCACTATAAGGACCCATGTTCAGTTTGCTAGCTACGCCGGGTAAGCATGCTCGATTTACCCGTTGCATGTGCTGCTCCTGCCTTTCCTTAACAATTTCTAGTGAATTGTGCTATCTAGTTTTACCATGCAATCTGTTGCTCTAGTGTATATGTTCTATATGTCATTCAATATGGTGCTCAGAGCACTTATTAACTGTTTGGTTAATTAGTTGTCATGTTCAGTTAACGGTTTGGTTCAGTTCTGCAAATGTGATGTTCAATTCTTCAGGGTCGAATCTTGTATTGTCTTCCATGTGAGAAATAAATCGAATTTATCTTTACAAAATACATGAGAAACAAATACAATTGCTATATTTCCAAGTTGTCAAGCATGCTTGGTTTGGTTACTATCTGATCTTCTAGTATGTTATACATTGTGCAATGTGGTGCTCAGTTAATGTTTGATTCATTTGTTATGGTGTTTAGTTAACTGTTTGGTTCAATTCTGTAATGCGATGTTCAATTGTTGTGGGTGCATTCTATTATTGTATACCATGTGAGAAATAAATCAAATTTGGCTGTACTAAATACATGAGAAACAAATACAATTGCTATATTTCCAAGTTGTTAAGCATGCTTGGTTTGGTTAACTGTCTGATCTTCTATTAGAGTATGTTATATTGTGTAATGTGGTGCTCTGTTAATGTTTGGTTCATTTGTTGTGGTGTTTAGTTAACTTCTTGGTTCAATTCTGCAATGTGATGTCCAATTGTTGTGGGTAGAATTTTGTATTGTTGTGCATGTGAGAAATAAATCAAATTTGGCTGCACTTAATACATGAGAAACATAGACAATTGCTATATTTCCTAGTTCTTAATCATGCTTGGTTTGTATAAATGGGTTTTCCATTGGCTTGAATTAATCTAATGAATCTGCAATGTACTTATTTTTCATCAACATATTTTACTAATAGCATGCGAACCCTCAATTAGCCTGATCACTAACTACCTTATATGTGTTGCAGGGAAACAATGAGAAGCACTGAGGTTTACAATCGAGGTTTGCACATGCATGGTCCTTTGTCTAACAGCACATTATTGTGCAATTGCTGGAACCATTCTAATATTTAGGATTTTAACAATTTGGTCTTGCACATGTAGGACCTGTTGTCAGAGGTTTTGACCTACTGTTCAACCCTTTTTGCATATGGGGAAATGAGTTGTCCATGAATATCAGTCAAGTCAAGAAACTCAGAAAGATTGTTAGGATAAAGAAATTAGCGACAATAAACAACAATATCTTTGTTTGCACAATGAAGAAGACATCAGTTCACTACACGATGGTACTAACTATTATACCTTGCCTTTTTATTCCTTTGCCCCATTTCCAATATAGAGAAGATATTTATGCACATCCTTGTTTTTAGGCCTTTCCAAAGCAGTTCACTAATGATTACCTCTCAAACCACCGGTATGGTCAGGGGGCGAGGAAGGTATTCATACAACACCCAGGGTTCAATATTTAAGTGTTCTTGAAGAGGACGAACGATGGACGGTCAATCATCCACATGCACTGGCCTATGCAAAGACCTTCAACATCAATTAAGGCTCAATATTTGCCTTCCGCTTCAGTAGTTTTCCAGATGAGATTCATCTGTCTATTTACCGTCTATGATGCTAATTTCGAGAGGTTATAGATGTGGCACGTGAAACTTGGTGCTGGTGCAGTTGTGTAATGGGGTAGATGAGTGCTGGATCTATATCATGTTGTACTCTGATGCTTTTCAATTATTAAATCCTGCTTCCTTAATGTGAAAATGAAATATATGGTGTGCTTAATATTAAATGTCAATTAGATTAATAAATGGATTATAATAATAGGAAAATTAGCCTGCTAATTGGGTTTTTCTATTCCAAACGGTTATTGAGAAAACATCGTTGGAAATGACCTCAGGCAACGCATACAGTTTCTAGGAATAAACCGTGTTGGATCAATGAACAATCACACACGACATCCTCTTGAAAACGGTTTGCGTTAGGCCACCTTGCGCAAATGTTTACCACATAGAAAGTGAGTGTGATGGACAACCTTTGCCACACAGTTTCTTCTACGCACCATGTGTGATGCATTCAATAATGCAAACGATAAAATTGTTAATGTCGTGTGCAATGGCAACGCTATCACACACGATTTAGTGGGGAAAATTGTGTGTGATGCAACTGCGAACGGAAATGTTTTCCTTGGAGTGACTGTGTGGGATGTATATACAAACGGAAACGTACTTCTTGGATTAACTATGTGGGATGTACATACTAATGGAAATGTACTCCTTGGATTGATTGTGTGCAATGTACATACGAACGGAAATGTTTAGCCGGGACTGACTGTGTGGGATGTACTTACGAGTTACGACTGGAAGTGATTTGGCCTGTATAATTGTATTTTAGCACAACTGCACGTATAACCGTATTTGATCGCTCGCCCGCCGCACACGACCTCACTTTGCCAAGCGTGTGTGTGACCAGAGGGCCTGTCCCCGACGGTTTCTGGGTCATGTGGGAAGGACCCCCTTATCACAGTCACTCACTTGGCGATGGTTCGAAACACCATCGCGGAAAGGGGTTAAAAACCGTTTGTATAGCACCTCGTTGTGCCAGTGATTATACTTAGACCTAAATGAAAAAAGAAAAGTCGGTCAAGTGTGAATAGTGTCTTTGACTGCCATCTTTTTCTTCTTTGTCAGAGGGCCGTGACCAGTCATAACTCCGTGCGACGGGTTATTCTTGATGCGCGGGCGAGACTCCGCCGCCACGAGGCGGAACCTTGGCGGAACCAATCTAGGGCTCCGACGGAGCTGTTCTGCCGGGGAAACATCCATCCGGGAGGGGGAAATCATCACCATCGTCATCACCATCGATCCTCTCATCGAGAGGGGGTCAATCTCCATCAACATCTTCACCAACACCATCTCCTCTCAAACCCTAGTTCATCTCTTGTATCCGATCTTTGTCTCAAAACCTCAGATTGGTACCTGTGGGTTGCTAGTAGTGTTGATTACTCCATGTAGTTGATGCTAGTTGGTTTATTCGGTGGAAGATTATATGTTCATATCCTTTATGCACATTAATGCCCCTCTGATTATGAACATTAATATGATTTGTGAGTAGTTACGTTTGTTCCTGAGGACATGGGAGAAGTCTTGTTATAAGTAGTCATGTGAATTTGGTATTCGTTCGATATTTTGATGAGATGTATGTTGTCTTTCCTCTAGTGGTGTTATGTGAACGTCGACTACATGAATCTTCACCATTGTTTGGGCCTAGGGGGAGGCATTGAGGAAGTAATAAGTATATGATGGGTTGCTAGAGTGACAGAAGCTTAAACCCTAGTTTATGAGGGGGGTTAATCATAAGTGGGATGCTTGTCCAAGGAAGGGCAGTACCCAAGCACCGGTCCACCCACATATCAAATTATCAAAGTAACGAACGTGAATCATATGAGCATGATGAAAACTAGCTTGACGATAATTCCCATGTGTCCTCAGGAGCGCTTTCCTTTATATAAGAGTTTGTCCAGGCTTGTCCTTTGCTACAAAAAGGATTGGGCCACCTTGCTGCACCTTGTTTACTTTTGTTACTTGTTACCTGTTACGAATTACCTTATAACAAAACTACCTGTTACCAATAATTTCAGTGCTTGCAGAGAATACCTTACTGAAAATTGCTTATCATTTCCTTCTACTCCTCGTTGGGTTTGACACTCTTACTTATCGAAAGGACTACGATAGATCCCCTATACTTGTGGGTCATCAAGACTCTTTTCTGGCGCCGTTGCCGGGGAGTGAAGCGCCTTTGGTAGGTGTAATTTGGTAAGGAAAAATTTATATACTGTGCTGAAATTTACTGTCACTTGTTACTATGGAAAATAATCCTTTGAGGGGCTTGTTTGGGGTATCTTCACCCCGACCAGTAGAGCAAAGAGTTGCTACTCAACCTACCGAACCTACTGAAAATGTTTACTTTGAAATTCCTTCGGGTATGATAGAGAAACTGCTAGCTAATCCTTTTACAGGAGATGGAACATTACATCCCGATATGCACCTAATATATGTGGATGAAGTTTGTGGATTATTTAAGCTTGCAGGTATGCCCTAGGATGTTATCAAGAAGAAGGTCTTCCATTTATCTTTGAAGGGAAAGGCACTGACATGGTGTAGGCTATGTGATGATATTGGATCATGGAACTACAACCTTGAAATTGGAATTTCATCAGAAGTTTTATCCTATGCATCTGGTTCATCGTGATCGTAATTATATATATAATTTTTGGCCTCGCGAAGGAGAAAGTATCGCTCAATCTTGGGGGAGGTGATACGTCTCCAACGTATCTATAATTTTTGATTGCTCCATGCTATATTATCTACTGTTTTAGACATTATTGGGCTTTATTATCCACTTTTATATTTTTGGGGACTAACCTATTAACCGGAGGCCCAGCGCAGAATTGCTGTTTTTTGCCCGTTTTAGGGTTTCGAAGAAAAGGAATATCAAAGGGAGTCCAAACAGAATGAAACCTTTGGAAACGTGATTTTCTCATCAGATAAGATCCAGGAGACTTGGACCCTCCGTCAAGAAAGCCACGAGGTGGTCACGAGGGTGGAGGGCGCCCCCCTAGGGTGCGCCCCTGCCTCGTGGGCCCATCGAAGCTCCACCGACGTACTTCTTCCTCCTATATATATACACATATCCCCAAATGATCGGGGATGGAGCCAAAAACCTAATTCCATCGCCGCAACTTTCTGTATCCACGAGATCCCATCTTGGGGCCTGTTCCGGAGCTCCACCGGAGGGGGCATCGATCACTGAGGGCTTCTACATCATCATCCAAGCCCCCTCCGATGAAGTGTTAGTAGTTTACTTCAAACCTACGGGTCCATAGTTAGTAGCTAGATGGCTTCTTCTCTCTTTTTGGATCTCAATACAATGTTCTCCCCCTCTCTCATGGAGATCTATTCGATGTAATCTTCTTTTTGCGGTGTGTTTGTTGAGACCGGTGAATTTTGGGTTTATGATCAAGTCTATCTATGAATAATATTTGAATCTTCTTTGAATTATTTTATGTATGATTGCTTATCCTTGCAAGTCTCTTCGAATTATCAGTTTGGTTTGGCCTACTAGATTGGTTGTTCTTGCCATGGGAGAAGTGCTTAGCTTTGGGTTCGATCTTGCGGTGTCCTTTCCCAGTGACAGAAGGGGCAACAAGGCACGTATTGTATCATTGCCATCGAGGATAACAAGATGGGGTTTTTATCACATTGCATGAAACTACCCTCTACATCATGTCATCTTGCTTAAGGCGTTACTCTGTTTTTAACTTAATACTCTAGACGCATGCTAGATAGCGGTCGATGAGTGGAGCAATAGTAGTAGATGCAGAATCGTTTCGGTCTACTTGTCTCGGACGTGATGCCTATATACATGATCATACCTAGATATTCTCATAACTATGCTTAATTCTGTTAATTGCTCAACAGTAATTTGTTCACCCACCGTAGAATACTTATGCTCTTGAGAGAAGCCACTAGTGAAACCTATGGCCCCCGGGTCTCTTTCTCATCATATCAATCTCCATCAGTTTATTATTGCTTTGCTTTTACTTTGCTTTTACTTTTTACTTTGCATCTCTATACCAAAAATACCAAAAATATTATTTATCATCTCTATCAGATCTCACTTCCGTAAGTGACTGTGAAGGGATTGACAACCCCTAAGCGCGTTGGTTGCGTTGAGCTATTGTTTTTGTGTAGGTATGAGGGACTCGCGCGTAGCCTCCTATTGGATTGATACCTTGGTTCTCAAAAACTGAGGGAAATACTTACGCTACTTTGCTGCATCATCCCTTCCTCTTCGGGGAAATCCAACACAGTGCTCAAGAGGTAGCAAGAAGAACTTCTGGCGCCGTTGCCGGGGAGGTTCGTGCAAGTTAAGATTTGACTCCCGACAATGAGCCATTTCTGGCGCCGTTGTCGGGGAGTCTGCGCAAAAGTCAACATACCAAGTACCCATCACAATCCATATCTCCCGCATTACATTATTTGCCATTTGCCTCTCGTTTTCCTCTCCCCCACTTCACCCTTGCCGTTTTATTCGCCCTCTCTCTCTCTCTATCCTCCCTCTCTCTATATATTTGCCTCTTTTGCCCGTTTGCTTTTTGTTTGCTCGTGTGTTGGATTGCTTGTTTGTCGCGATGGCTCAAGATAATACTAAATTGTGTGACTTCACCAATACCAACAATAATGATTTCCTTAGCACTCCGATTGCTCCTCTTACCGATGCTGAATCTTGTGAAATTAATACTGTTGTGTTGAATCTTGTCATGAAAGATCCATTCTCCGGCCTTCCTAGTGAAGATGCCGCTACCCATCTTAATAGCTTCGTTGATTTGTGTGACATGCAAAAGAAGAAAGATGTCGATAATGATATTGTTAAATTGAAGCTATTTCCTTTTTCGCTTAGAGATCGTGCTAAAGCTTGGTTTTCGTCTTTGCCTAGAAATAGTATTGATTCGTGGAACAAGTGCAAAGATGCTTTTATCTCTAAGTATTTTCCTCCCGCTAAGATCATCTCTCTTAGAAATGATATTATGAATTTTAAACAACTTGATCATGAACATGTTGCACAAGCTTGGGAGATAATGAAATTAATGATATGTAATTGCCCTACTCATGGTTTGAATTTGTGGATGATTATACAAATTTTTATGTCGGATTGAATTTTGCTTCTAGAAATCTATTAGATTCGGCCGCGGGAGGCACTTTTATGGAAATCACTTTAGGAGAAGCTACTAAACTCCTAGATAATATTATGGTTAATTATTCTCAATGGCATACTAAAAGATCTACTAAAAAGGTGCATGCGATAGAAGAAATTAATGTTTTGAGTGGAAAGATGGATGAACTTATGAAATTATTTGCTAATAAGAGTGTTTCTTCTGATCCTAATGATGTGCCCTTGTCTACTTTGATTAAGAATAATAATGAATCTATGGATGTGAATTTTGTTGGTAGGAACAATTTTGGTAACAACACGTATAGAGGAAATTTCAATCCTAGGCCTTATCCTAGTAATCCCTCTAATAATTATGGTAATTCCTACAACAATTCTTATGGAAATTATAATAATATGCCCTCTGATTTTTAATCTAATATTAAAGAATTTATTTCTTCGCAAAAGAATTTTAATGCTATGATTGAAGAAAAATTGCTTAAGATTGATGATTTGGCTAGGAACGTTGATAGAATTGCTCTTGATGTTGATTCTTTGAAACTTAGATCTATTCCACCTAAGCATGATATCAATGAGTCTCTCAAAGCGATGAGAATTTCCATTGACGAGTGCAAAGAAAGAACCGCTAGGATGCGTGCTAAGAAAGATGTCTTTATAGAAGTGTGTTCTGCTAGTTCCTATGAAAATAATGATGAAGATATACAAGTTATTGACATGTACCCTATTAAATCTTTGTTTTGCAATATGAATCTTGATAATTATGGGACTGAATATGATCCACTTTACCTAGAAGGCGTTCCAATAATTCTGAATCTTTTGATCTTGATGCTAAATTTGATAAAAGTGGGATTGAAGAAATTAAAACCCTAGATGTTGCTAAACCCACTATATTGGATTTCAAGGAATTTAATTATGAAAATTGCTCTTTAATTGATTGTATTTCCTTGTTGCAATCCATGCTAAAATCTCCTCATGCTTATAGTCAAAATAAAGCGTTTACTAAACATATCGTTGATGCCTTGATGCAATATTATGAAGAAAAACATGAATTGGAAGTTTCTATCCCTAGAAAACTTTATGATGAGTGGGAACCTACTATTCAAATTAAAATTAAAGATTATGAGTTTAATGCTTTGTGTGATTTGGATGCTAGTGTCTCTACTATTCCCAAAACTTTGTGTGATTTGCTAGATTTCCGTGATTTTGATGATTGCTTTCTAAACTTGCAACTTGTGGATTCCACTATTAAGAAACCTATGGGAATAATTAATGATGTTCTTATTGATGCAAATAGGAATTATGTTCCCGTAGATTTTATCGTTCTTGATATAGATTGCAACCCTTCTTTCCCTATTATTCTTGGTAGACCTTTCCTTAGAACGGTTGGTGCAATTATTGATATGAAGGAAGGGAATATTAGATTTCAATTTTCATTAAAAAAAGGAATGGAACACTTCCCTAGAAATAAAATAAAATTACCATATGAATCTATCATGAGAGCCACTTATGGATTGCCTACCAAAGATGGCAATACCTAGATCTATTCTTGCTTGTTATGCCTAGCTAGGGGCGTTAAACGATAGCGCTTGTTGGGAGGCAACCCAATTTTATTTTTATTCCTTGCTTTTTGCTCCTGTTTAGTAATAAATAAATTATCTAGCCTCTGTTTTGGTTGTGTTTTTTGTGTTTAATTAGTGTTTGTGCCAAGTAGAACCGTTGGGAAGACTTGGGGAAAGTCTTGTTGAACTTGCTGTAAAAAAGAGAAACTTTAGCGCTCACGAGAAGTATTGTAATTTTTATTTGGAAAGTGCTATTTAGTTAATACTTTTTGAAGATGATTAATAGACAAATTCCTCATGTTCAGAAATTTATTTTAGAATTTTTGGGGTTCCAGATATTGCGCTAGCTTCAGATTACTACAGACTGTTCTGTTTTTGACAGATTCTGTTTTTCGTGTGTTGTTTGCTTATTTTGATGAATCTATGGCTAGTAAAATAGTTTATAATCCATAGAGAAGTTAGAATACAGTAGGTATAACACCAATATAAATAAATAATGAGTTCATTACAGTACCTTGAAGTGGTCTTTTGTTTTCTTTCGCTAACGGAGCTCACGAGATTTTCTACTTTAAGTTTTGTGTTGTGAAGTTTTCAAGTTTTGGGTAAAGATTTGATGGATTATGGAACAATAAGTGGCAAGAGCCTAAGCTTGGGGATGCCCATGGCACCCCCAAGATAATCTAAGGACACCTAAAAGCCAAAGCTTGGGGATGCCCCGGAAGGCATCCCCTCTTTTGTCTACTTCTATCAGTAACTTTACTTGGAGCTATATTTTTATTCACCACATGATATGTGTTTTGCTTGGAGCGTCTTTTATGATTTGAGTCTTTGCTTGTTAGTCTACCACAATCATCCTTGCTGTACACACCTTTTGAGAGAGCCATACATGATTTGGAATTTGATAGAATACTCTATGTGCTTCACTTATATCTTTTGAGCTTTATAGTTTTGCTCTAGTACTTCACTTATATCTTTTAGAGCACGGTGGTGGATTTGTTTTCTAGAAACTATTGATCTCACATGCTTCACTTAGATTATTTTGAGTCTTGATAGCATGGTAATTTTCTTAAAATCCTAATATGCTTGGTATGCAAGATTAATAATAAAACTTTCGTATGAGTGTGATGAATACTAAGAAAAGTTTGATGCTTGATGATTGTTTTGAGATATGGAGGTAATAATATCAAAGTCATGCTAGTTGAGTAGTTGTGAAATTGAGAAATACTTGTGTTGAAGTTTGCAAGTCCTGTAGCATGCACGTATGGTAAACGTTATGCAACAAATTTGAAACATGAGGTGTTATTTGATTGTCTTCCTTATGAGTGGCGGTCGGGGACGAGCGATGGTCTTTTCCTACCAATATATCCCCCTAGGAGCATGCGCGTAGTGCCGAGGTTTTTGATGACTTGTAGATTTTTGCAATAAGTATGTGAGTTCTTTATGACTAATGTTGAGTCCATAGATTATGCGCACTCTCACCCTTCCATCCTTGCTAGCCTCTTCGGTACCGTGCATTCCCCTTTCTCACATTGAGAGTTGGCGCAAACTTCGCCAGTGCATCCAAACCCCGTGATATGATACGCTCTTTCACACATAAACCTCCTTATATCTTCCTCAAAACAGCCACCATACCTACCTATTATGGCATTTCCATATCCATTCCGAGATATATTGCCATGCAACTTTCCATCATTCCGTTCATCATGACACATTCATCATTGTCATATTGCTTAGCATGATCATGTAGTTGACATAGTATTTGTGGCAAAGCCACCGTTCACAATTCTTTCATACATGTCACTCTTGGTTCATTGCATATCCCGGTACACCGCCGGAGGCATTCATATAGAGTCATCTTTGTTCTAGTATCGAGTTGTAATCATTGAGTTGTAAATAAATAGAAGTGTGATGATCATCATTATTAGAGCATTGTCCCAAGTGAGGTATAAAAAAAGAAAGGCCATAAAAAAAGAGAAGGCCCAAAAAAATGAGAGAAAAAGAGAGAAGGGACAATGTTACCATGGGCCTCCATCTTAGCCCATTGATGACTATCCTTTTACCACACTTGTGCTTCAAAGTAGCACCATGATCTTCATAGTAGAGAGTCTCTCATATTATCACTTTCATATACTAGTGGGAATTTTTCATTATAGAACTTGGCTTGTATATTCCAACAATGGGCCTCCTCAAGTGCCCTAGATCTTTGTGAGCAAGCAAGTTGGATGCACACCCACTAGTTTCTTTTGTTGAGTTTTCATACATTTATAGCTCTAGTGCATCCGTTGCGTGGCAATCCCTACTCCTTGCATTAACATCAATCGGTGGGCATCTCCATAGCCCATTGATTAGCCTCATTGATGTGAGACTTTCTCCTTTTTTGTCTTCTCCACATAACCCCCTCATTATATTCTATTCCACCCATAGTTCTATGTCCATGGCTCGCGCTCATATATTGCGTGAAAGTTTATAGGTTTGAGATTACTAAAGTATGAAACAATTTCTTGGCTTGTCATCGGGGTTGTGCATGATGAGAGCATTCTTGTGTGACGAAAATGAAACATGACTAAACTATATGATTTTGTAGGGATGAACTTTCTTTGGCCATGTTATTTTGAGAAGACATAATTGCTTAGTTAGTATGCTTGAAGTATTATCATTTTTATGTCAATATGAACTTTTGTCTTGCATCTTTCGGATCTAAATATTCATACCACAATTAAGAAGAATTACATTAAAATTATGCCAAGTATCACTCCGCATCAAAAATTCTATTTTTATCATTTACCTACTCAAGGACGAGCAGGAATTAAGCTTGGGGATGCTTGATACGTCTCCAACGTATCTATAATTTTTTATTGCTCCATGCTATATTATCTATTGTTTTAGACATTATTGGGCTTTATTATCCACTTTTATATTTTTTTTGGACTAACCTATTAATCGGAGGCCCAGCCCAGAATTGCTGTTTTTTGCCTGTTTTAGGGTTTCGAAGAAAAGGAATATCAAATGGAGTCCAAATGGAACGAAACCTTCGGAAACGTGATTTTCTCATCAGATAAGATCCAGGAGACTTGGACCCTCCGTCAAGAAAGCCACGAGGTGGTCACGAGGGTGGAGGGCGCCCCCCTAGGGCGCGCCCCCTGCCTCGTGGGCCCCTCGATGCTCCACCGACATACTTCTTCCTTCTATATATATCCACGTACCCCCAAACGATCGGGGACGGAGCCAAAAACCTAATTCCACCGCTGCAACTTTCTATATCCACGAGATCCCATCTTGGGGCCTGTTCCGGAGCTCCGCTGGAGGGGGCATCGATCACGGAGGGCTTCTACATCATCATCCAAGCCCCTCCGATGAAGTGTGAGTAGTTTACTTCATACCTACGGGTCCATAGTTAGTAGCTAGATGGCTTCTTCTCTCTTTTTGGATCTTAATACAATATTCTCCCCCTCTCTCGTGGAGATCTATTTGATGTAATCTTCTTTTTGCGGTGTGTTTGTTGAGACCGATGAATTGTGGGTTTATGATCAAGTCTATCTATGAATAATATTTGAATCTTCTTTGAATTCTTTTATGTATGATTGGTTATCTTTGCAAGTCTCTTCGAATTATCAGTTTGGTTTGGCCTACTAGATTGGTTGTTCTTGCCATGGGAGAAGTGCTTAGCTTTGGGTTCGATCTTGCGGTGTCCTTTCCCAGTGACAGAAGGGGCAGCAAGGCACATATTGTATCGTTGCCATCGAGGATAACAAGATGGGGTTTTTATCATATTGCATGAAACTATCCCTCTACATCATGTCATCTTGCTTAAGGCGTTACTCTGTTTTTAACTTAATACTCTAGATGCATGTTGGACAGCGATCGATGAGTGGAGTAATAGTAGTAGATGCAGAATCGTTTCGGTCTACTTGTCTCAGACGTGATGCCTATATACATGATCATACCTAGATATTCTCATAACTATGCTTAATTCTGTCAATTGCTCAACAATAATTTGTTCACCCACCGTAGAATACTTATGCTCTTGAGAGAAGCCACTAGTGAAACCTATGGCCCCCGGGTCTCTTTCTCATCATATCAATCTCCATCACTTTATTATTGCTTTGCTTTTACTTTGCTTTTACTTTTTACTTTGCATCTCTATACCAAAAATACCAAAAATATTATTTATCATCTCAATTAGATCTCACTTTCGTAAGTGACCGTGAAGGGATTGACAACCCCTAAGCGCGTTGGTTGCGTTGAGCTATTGTTTTTGTGTAGGTACGAGGGACTCGCGCGTAGCCTCCTACTGGATTAATACCTTGGTTCTCAAAAACTGAGGGAAATACTTACGCTACTTTGTTGCATCATCCCTTCCTCTTCGGGGAAATCCAACACAGTGCTCAAGAGGTAGCAGGAGGCTTAAGTCAATGTTATATTCATGCCCCAATCATGAGCTCTCAAAATAAATTATTATTCAAAAATTTTATGCTCGGCTTTCTCTCAATAATCGCTCCATGCTCGATACTTCTTGTACTGGTTCTTTTATGATGAAGACTATTGAATTCAGATGTGATTTATTGGAAATAATTAAACCCAACTCTGAGAACTCGATGAAGGTAAGGAGTTAGGTATAAACCTAAGTTTGATTGTGTTAAATCTTTTATGGATATCGATGCTTTTCGTGAATGTAGCACTAAATATGGACTTGACTCTGAGATAGTAGCTTCTTTCTATGAATCATTTGCTACTCATGTTGATCTCCCTAAGGAGAAGTGGTTCAAATATCATCCCCCCATTGAAGTAAACGTCGTTGAACCTATTAAAGTTGAAGAAAAGACTATCACTTATAATGTTGATCCTATTGTTCCTACCGCTTATATTGAGAAACCACCTTTCCCTGTTAGAATAAAGGATCATGCTAAAGCTTCAATTGTGGTTCATAAGAGTAATGCTAGAACAACTACACCCTCTGAGAAAATTAAAGTTGAACCTAGTATTGCTATGGTTAAGGATCTCTTGGTCGATAATATTGATGGGCATGTTATTTACTTCTGTGATGAAGCTGCTAGAATTGCTAGACCCGATACTAAAAGTAAACATAGACCTGTTGTTGGCATGCCGTTGTTTCTGTTAAAAATAGGAGATCACTGTTATCATGGCTTATGTGATATGGGTGCTAGTGTCAGTGCAATACCTTATACTTTATATAAAGAAATTATGCATGATATTGCACGTGCTGAGATAGAAGATATTGATGTTACTATTAAGCTTGC